>NC_061518.1:15002500-15155000 GCF_022379125.1 Scophthalmus maximus | reverse complement strand
CACCGGACTGAGTGGGGAGAAACACGCTTTTATCATCTCGTCTTTTGGCAGCTGCTTCTTAGTGTCCCATTGATTCCTCACCAAGGCCAGGGCTGGCTGTTTTCCTGCAGTTGCTTTAGGTCGTAAGGCTTCTATTAATGAATGGCTGTCACATTGCAGCACTGTTCAAGTAACACAATGTAAGGCAATATTTTTTTTTCCCAAATTGAATATGCCTCTCTGCCAATGTCGGTTTGATAAAGCAGACCTATCATATTGCTACAGTTTATAAAATACAAACTGGACTATTACATTACATTTACAACCATGAGGGAAACGGAGTGCAGAATTCAACCGTTGACACTAAAGAGGGTGAGTATCATCTTCTGCTCCCTGCTGTGGGAACTCAGATTTGAGGTTTTCCAGGACACATTAAACAACAGATCAAACTGAACAAAGTTCTCGGGAACTTCGATGGGAACTTATATCGCCTGACTTTGTTCAGTGAGAATTACATTTAAACCTTTTCATCCCAAAGCTGTGTATTATTTAGACACTAATTGCGGTCTTTCTTGCATTTTGAATTTCTCTTTCATTCACTCTCTGTAATTATTAATGCTCTTCCTCTGTCTCGGCACGTTCGTTGAGCTTGTTCTCTCCCCCTCGACCCCTCTCCCCCTCATGCTGCTCTCAAAATGGTATTTCTCCATCTGTGTGATAAACTGGATTAAAAGAATAGGGAAATTGCGTTAGCCCTGGAAAAAAAAATCCTCTTAAAAAATCTGATTAACCTCCGAGAGCCTCAAAATTCTGATTTGGATTATTAAATATTGAGTGAGACGTGTAAATTAAATTAATCAATTTAGCAAGAAATTTGGCGCTGTTACATGCTGTGTGAATGTTACCTGACCTCACTCTCTCCTGGATCTCCTTTCCTTTTAGATGCTCTCTCACTCACTGGAACACACCTCTTCAAATCTCCACACACACACACACAGACGCGACCCCTCCTGCTGAGATAGCTAGTGAAGCAAAATAACTCACTCTGCCATTCTATCGCTCCTCTACCTAGCTCGGGGCGCTGGCTGCTTTATTCCATGGCTTTTTTTTTCTCTCCTTCCTCATCTTCACTGCTTCTGTATTTTTTCAGTCCATCGTATACTCTAAAACAAGAGCCGACTAAAACAAGAGCCAACTAAAACAAGAGCCGGCGATGGCGAATTGCTTGACCTTTCTCGTTGTGTGGCGGTGGTGTTGTGCTGTGTGGTCGGTGTTCACTTGGTCCAGCCCCTGTGTGTGTGTGTGTGTGTGTGTGTGTGTGTGTGTGTGTGTGTGTGTGTGTGTGTGTGTGTGTGTGTGTGTGTGTGTGTGTGTGTGTGTGTGTGTGTGTGTGTGTGTGTGTGTGTGTGTGTGTGTGTGTGTGTGTGTCCGTCCACAACCCCTTGTCCTGGCATTTGTCAGAATTAGATGTACAAAAGTCATTTTGAATTTGCAGCAATGAAAATTAAGAAGTGCCTCCACACGGCATTGAACAGGCAAAAAAGCTTCCTTTAAGACACAATTTTACTGTACAAAATGTTTTATAGTTTTCACAAAATACATTTAGAAAGCTCCATTTTAAATAAAATTAAATTGAAATATTTAAGAGACAGCGTGTAGACGTTTTTATCTCAGAAGCATTGCTCAGACGTAAACCCAGTATGTGTCCATGTTCTACGTACACACTGAAATAAAAATGCAAAACTCAAAAAGAGCATGACAGATGATGCTAGAAAAACCCTCCCATTGTCTTCAATTATAAATAAGGACTGCGGGGTTCGACTGCAGTCTCACGAACTCGAAGCCAATGTAATCGAACAGAACGTGTTTACAAAATTTTGCAACACAAGACTAATATCTTTAAAAAAAAAACATTGTGTACTAGATGAAATACAAAGGCTTTGGTCTGTTTTACAATCAACAATGATTAAATCTGATATGTACTTGTAAACAACTGCCAAACACTTAAGTTTAAAACTCTGTCAAGCAATGTTTAACCATAATTATAGGAATTAAATATTTCTAGTTGCACAATTTTTTTATTCATTTTTTTGACCATAGGACACTATAATACAACTATACCTAAGAGACAAATTGTACCTGACCCTAAAGTAATGTATTTTATGATGCATGGAACATTTATAGAATATTCTTCGGGGATATAAATGAAATCAACTTTTATTGGAGAAATCTTTCTGGAAGATTTCTAGGGAAGACAAGTACTTTACATTTTGACATAAACAAACTGGATTATATCGAAGACGCAGTCTACCATTTACAGACTACAGGTTTTTCTTTTACACCTGTTTTCCACGTTGAATGTTCTTCGTGGTCATCTAGAATCAATCCAACCACCAAAGCGAGAGTCCATGTTGTGTCACGTGTCGCGCCGTCTTTGTGCACTTTGAGCTGCTGATAGTGATCCATGTCTTTGAAGCCAGCAAACGCAGGCCCGTGTCAGAGGAGTCAAGAAGGAGTCAGCCTCAGTGGATGGATCGAGTTTTGAGTTTTCTTCTGCTAAATATCCATTCGTAAGAAATAAGATCAATAAATATTTTTTTTTTATGACACAGTAAGAGTCTTCCCTTCCAGCTTTTTTCGTCTTTAATGATATGCAACAGCGTCCAGAGACCATGCAAAGGCTGGTAGAAAGTCTCGATATAAGCAGATTAAAAGATAGTCATGGCAGAATCTCTCGGGTTCTCCTCTCTCAAACAAACGCAAGACCAACATGGTTTTCTAGCAGTCCATCTATCAGTACTTGATCTTGGTTTTTCATATTAACATACAAATGGCCATTTACTAACACACCAGAGAAAAAAGGAAACAATGACTGAAGTTGGAAATAGAAAAAAAAAAAAAAAAAAACATAAGTTTTTTGTTCCATAAAAATTTAACACCGGGCACTTTACAGAGGTCCATGTTTTTTTTTCCTTCCATCTTTTCCATTGTCGTTCTCTCGTCCAAGTCCTCGTTTGATTGTGCCTAGAGCTACAGAACAGCACACGGTCCCAATGGAAAAACCAAGCCCAGACGTCCCAAGGCTCTCCCAGAGTCTCTCTCTCTCTTCTTCTTCCTTTCACTCCTCTCCTCTCCCGTCCTCCTCTGCCTCTGCTCAACCCTCTCTCGCCTTCTCTACTCTCCTGTGCCGTGTATGTGTGAGGAGCACTGCCGGAGGGCGATGGTGAAGTGGGTGGTTACAGGGTGAAGTAGCTCTTCTCTCTACTGTAGTCTTGACCAGTACTGAGACATATCAGGCTCGTTCCCTGGGACTTGGACAGGGACAGACACTCCAGGAGAGATGAGTCCTACAGAGACAGAGAGTCACAGACATCAGGTCAACAAACAATTATGATGACAACTGAAAGAAATGAAGCCCCATTAGTCCGCATGCAAAATTAGGTGAGTGGATGCACAGTTAGTGTTAGCCTTATAGCACAAAGCACTGTGTTTTAAAAGCTCGCTAACGGGTGGACAAGCAGTGAAGCTGCAGTGGGGTCGAAGCTCTGCACATAGTCGCTCCGCAAAACGCTTGCAAGCTCAATAAATTGTGGCTTTGGCAATGGCATTTAAACAGAAGGAGTACAACAGCAAATGAATCAAATTAATTAGCAATTTAGCACAGAGGAAATGTGGTTATGCATGATTAACTCTTCATGACCATAACCAGTATATATGGCTCTCCGTAACCGGGTCCTAATGGGGTGGAACTAAACTATGGGCTGGAGTAGTGGGACTGACACGATGGCATAGAGCGGCGATTAAATGAGCTCCTTTCATGCAGCTGCAGAGTGAAGGGAAAAAAAGATATGAAATGTAGAGATATTGATCCGCAGACGTTTAAAACCATGAAGAGAATTAAATGGACAGAAGAGCGGCGGGAAAGGAAAGTCGCCATGACAGGTCATGAATCAGAGATGGCTATGTAGTACCCCCGAATTACAGGAAAGGTGGCAGATATTTCAGGGTGCACGGTTTGATTTTTTTTTTTTTTTTTAATGGTTCCCAAGCATGTTGGTAAAAAATGAATATTCTGCCTACCTGTTGAGGTGGTACCAGAAGTGGTCATTGATTGGCTGTTCATATGTGCCTGCATATGAGGGGGCGTGTATGTGTCGTAGCTCCGCCCGTTCACAGGCGGACTGGTAGGCAGCATGCAGGAATAAGAGGAGGTCTGGCTGGGCTATAGATGGGGAGAGAATGTTACATTAGCTGAAGCCAACCATATCGTTTTCAGCTCAGTAGTCAGCTACACTCTAAGCTTCTCATAGTCTGTCTGCGTCTAATTTTATTCATGATTTTAGTTCTGTTCCTGTCAGAAACCTACTCTTTGATTAAAAATAGAAGAGTTTAAGATAAGTGTTTGGCCAGGAAACATTATTTAAATCAGAATTATTACATAAAATACACATCGTAAACATTCATTGACTCATGAGGATCATGTTGTTGTTGTTTCATTGTTTTTTTTTTACTTACTTGCATAGGTAGATTGTTTGCCATGGTGAAACTGGGCATGGGGGGCAGCGCACTGTAGGTGTTTGTGAGTGAGTCAGGTCTACCCAGCATTGCCCCCGAGGTGAAAGACACTGTGAATGAAAAAAATTAAAATGTCATTAGAAGCTGGAACATCTCTCTCTCTCTCTCTCACACACACACACACACACACACACACACACACACACACACACACACACACACACACACACACACACACACACACACACACACACACACACACACACACACACACACACACACACACACACACACACACACACACACACACACACAGCAGTGTGAGAGAGACACTGTCCCTGTAGCGTTTAGTATTGCGTGCATGGGGTGACGCCTTATTTGACAGGATGATGGGCCCCGGACAGACACTGTGTGTGTGTGTGTGTGTGTGTGTGTGTGTGTGTGTGTGTGTGTGTGTGTGTGTGTGTGTGTGTGTGTGTGTGTGTGTGTGTGTCGGTGTGTGTGTCGGTGTGTGTCGGTGTGTGTGTCGGTGTGTGTCGGTGTGTGTCTCAGGTCATTGACATGTGAGCATGAGCCTCAGTTCTGCCGGTGTGTGCCCTCCTGCCTGATTTGGTAATTATGCAGAGAGTCAGCTGAGAACTTTTGCTCAATCATCCATCAGGAGGAAACCACCAGTGTTACATGTGGAGGAGAGCACAGCCACCGAGGCCTCTTGCCTCCGTCTGTATCAATCCCACAGCTTAACACTTAGTGATATTTGAACCTGGATCCTCTTTGGCCTCGTGGACACTAGTCGCAAGTGTCTGCCTGGTTTTGCAAACCGCTCTATTTTAATATGAGGAGGTAATATCCTTCTAAGGGGACTGGTGGTCGTGGTCCTGGTGCCCCCAGCTGAGGTGGACCTACCCGGTGTAGTGGGCTGTGGGATGGCCTGGTAGACGCTGGTGCTGAAGCTGCTGCTGATGGGAATGTGACTGGAGGAGTTGTTGGCCTGGCGGCGCTGGTTCCGCAGCTTCTCCTCTCGCCTCCACTTTGCTCTTCTATTTGAAAACCATACCTGCGACGACAGAAACCCCGTCACGTTAGTGTTCGAACCGGGCCTCCACTTATCACCCCTCCTCCTCGTCATACCCCCCCCCCCCCTCTCTCTGTAACGTCTGGAGGAGTAAGGCGCGTCACTCACTTGTATTCTGGCTTCGGGCAGGTCGATTTTCGCCGCTAGTCTCTCGCGCGCAAAGACATCTGGATAATGAGTTCTTTCAAATTCTGTAATGCAAAAAAAAAACAGAGTTAGAAATGAAGAAAGTCAACAGGTCGCAGCTGATCGAATTTTTTGCAGAGCTCCAGGCTCCATCAAGGCCCGGAATCCCAACGAATAAAAAGTCCTACAAATGTAGTCAGATGTCTATGCACCTCTCAGACGTGTGTTTATTCTAATTGATTTCATTTTTTTTAAAGAACAAAAACACTCGTCAGACTGATGGTCGGACCTTTTTCCAGCGCCTCGATCTGCTCCTGTGTGAAGGACGTGCGGTTTCTCTGTAGCTTCCTCTTGAGCTGCAGTCGCATCTGCGTCTCTTCTGAATCCTCTCCGTTCGAGCTGATGGAGTTCGTGTTCTCCCCGGCGCCGTCTTGTTGTTGGCAGCCGTCTGAGAGGGGGGGGGGGGGGGGGGGGGGGGGAAAGAAAAAGAAAGCATATAATTGAAAACATGCTCTCAATTAAGTTAATTGAATAATGACTCCTCGGCCCACAGGACACGGTGCGCGGCGCGCAGTCATTAGAGCCACTACACCCTGGTCCATTCGGAACCAGAGGACTTATTGAGTGTCGCCACGTCGCAGACGACTGCCTGCGTGAAAGGATCTTGTTCTTCTTCTTAGGCTTCGCATTCGAAGTGTGTTTATAAAATATTGTGGGAAACCCCGTCCGGCGAGGGGAACGCTCCGCGAACTTATCGCTCCCCAACAATGGCGTGTTTTGTGAAAGGGTTAAGAGAAATGTGACACGTTGTGGCGAACCTCTTTTCAGAGCCTATGAAATGTATTAAAACCCCAAACTCTCTACCAACCAACCCCCCAGCCCCTGTTTTTTTTCCAGGGTAGAGCAGTGCCTCAATGGTCGTTCCCATATGGGCGTTGGTAACGCCATTGAGGTGACCACCAACTTTTGAATAGGAGAAGACGCTTTTCAGAATGACACAATGCCTTCAGGAGTAAGGGAAACCACTAAACTATGGCCACAGTCAGGGACGAGCAGTGAGACCCTCGGTGGGTGTAATATATGGGAGGGGTGGGTGTGTGTGGGGGGGGGCTATTGGAGGGGATGACAAAAGGATTCTCTCTCTCTGGAGGCGCGCAGGCTGTAGTGCCTTGGCATTGTGCGCACGAGGATCCCAGTCAACAGAGCTTTGAGTCCAGTGTGTTAACCCTTATCCACTACCATCATTAATCACGTCCCCCGGCCAGCTACACGCCAGTCAGGATTTCTGTCTTCAATTGGAAACAAATGAGTGAGGAGAGAGCATGCAACCCCCTGAACAACCGAAATAAGGCCAATCTATTCACTGGCCCTTGCTTGTCCGCGGTGGGCCCGCAGGTCCCTTCAGCTGCAGGGCGAGGCTTATCGACTAATGTCTGTCTTGTTGTTGGACATCATTATCACACCGAGAAGTTAATGCGAAATTAAGCAGGGTGGGGTGGGGGGGGGGGGGGGGGGGGGGGCTGCTGCTGATAGAGGGTGGTTTATGTAATATCTCACCGATGTTCGGCCCGGCGCCATGCGGGCTGAACGTCACTTTGAGCATTTTCTATGCAAATTGTTCGATTCCGTTTTTGATGGGCGAATACTGACAGATTGACTGGCTGGTGCCTTGCTCAAGGACAGGAGGTTGTTGCAGGGATGGGCCGGGGTGCAAGGCGGCCTGTGTATGCGCGCGCACGCACCCACCCGCCCAGCTCCTGTAGGAGCAAACATTGAACCGTGTGTGTGTGTGTGTGTGTGTGTGTGCAAAAGTTGCCGCATGTGAAAAAGATTTGGCAGCTATATGTAATAATGAAAACGCGTTTGCAGCATCGCGTGAATTCAAGTACATTTTCTCAAATTCCGCCGCCAGAGAAGGAGACTCGCCTGCTGCGTCTGAAGCCTGATGCGACATGTTTCTTGACAATTTCCTTTGCTGCAAAAAAAAATAAATAAATAGACTATTCTTCTATAGTTAGTATCCACATAGCTATGTGTTTTCTTCACTCCGGCTAATCCACAAAGAGGAGTGAATGTGCGGCTATTATCCGTCTGCCAGACCCACTGACGCTAGGATGGGATTTGTTTTCTTTATAAAAGCGCTGGGAAATAAACTCATTCTTTAGTATCACGGTGTCTCAGCCAGTGAGGCGGAAAAGCAGCAGCAGCAAAAAAAAAAAAAAGAGAGAGAGATACCGAACCAATTGCGGCACCTTTCAGCTGCTGAGACCGGATCAAAACACTCTTGAGAAACCGCTTAGAAGTGAAAGAGAAAGTGAGAGACTAAATCCTATAGACGGGATTTGGAGCCATATAGCCAGCGAGGGAGAAA
Organism: Scophthalmus maximus; assembly: GCF_022379125.1. Classification (NCBI taxonomy): domain Eukaryota; kingdom Metazoa; phylum Chordata; class Actinopteri; order Pleuronectiformes; family Scophthalmidae; genus Scophthalmus; species Scophthalmus maximus. The sequence goes on along the minus strand of NC_061518.1, from coordinate 15,146,934 downwards.
GGGATGAAAGACGAGTTTTATTTCGTTCCTCCCTGGATGGAGATGTCTTCTTTTGGGGCCCTGTCACTCTGGATGTAGCCATTATATCTGCTCACCCGGCGGAAAACAACTGTAGCTTATAATTTAAATTATTATTAGTATTATTATTACAATTATTATTATCAAAAATAATGTTAATAGATAATATATTTTTTTAAATTATAAATTATCTGTATAAGGAAACAATAATTAATCTAAAGCCTTATGGCAGACTATACCGACGGCAACCACAGTCACATTTGATAAGCTATCCGTGCCAGTATTTATGTAATAATAATGGTAATAGAAATGATATATTAATTATAATTATAATTATAATAGTGCATTTGTTAATGCGCTTGGTTTCACAATGAAGATCACCAGTAATAGCTGTCGATCGGAACCTTTCCGCTTTACTGCCTGTCGATAACAGCCCCACGTGTCACAAGCCCTCATCAAACAAATGCAAATGATTATTTGCAAAGACTGAATTCTTCCACCGCTCGCCCCCCTCTTCGATTCATATAGAAATTCAACCACAAACAATTGTTAAATCTCCGCGTAAAACCAAAGTAAACATGGAAGGCGGTGTTTCATGTTTAAAATGAAAAGCTTCAGTGTTCGGCCTGCGAGCAAGGAGGCCGACAGGAAAGCCCTCTGAAGTGGAACATTTCCACATCAGCCCTGCCATCTCCACACTCCTGCATGTTGCCATAATGAGAGACAAAGCCCCCTCTAATGAGCAATTACACGTAGTGCGGGCCGTTCCCATAACCAATCATTGCGTGTGAAGGAAAACATTCCTTTGTACTAATATCCGAGCACTGCGCTCCCCCGGCTCTGCCTCCCCGTCAGGAGGGGAGGAAGGAGCCGGCCGTTGGATGGACACCTCTGCTGAAAGGACAAGCCGCTGTCACGCACATCCATGTCTGGGACAGTGGAGGCATTCAGACCGCATGCACGGCCTATGGTTTCCCCTAATCGACTGTAAGGCCTAATTGGTGGTCTTGCACAGGGCATCAAGGCGCACCAGTACAATACCTCCCTGCAAACAGAGCCCTGGGCCGGAACCACTGGAATAGTACAATATAAAAACTATTCATATGTGTATGTGAGAATGTATGATGACTTCTGTGGGATTAATCCCTAATGCATCCATGCAGCTTCAAACCGACAACACCAGGTCGCGTGTGTTTTGGTGACATGTCCATAAATGTTACGGAGCTTGAGAGAACGCGTCAAGGTGTCTCCATCGTGTGATAATGAGGCTCACCTTGGTTGGGCTGCCCTGGCACCGATGTTCCGGGGTACCAGCCGGGCCGGGTCCCCCAAGTTCCTGTCTGACCGTTGAGCATTCTCAGCTTGTCATACATGCCATCTGCGCCCATCTGTTGCTTTTCACTAGCCAGGTTGCGGAGGACTCGGTTTATCGATGACACCTGAATGACAAATTGCATATGATGGAAGTTAGGGTTAGGAGTTTAGGAGGAGCGCTGCAGCAGTGTGTTTCTATATATAGGCAACACACACACACACACACACACACCTTCTAATCATAATAAATCTGCCCAGGAAGATGTTCACAAATGGACAACGGGTCCCTTTCTAATTGACTGTATGTGTTCGCCTGATCACGGACGCACTAATGCGCGCAGCCTATTTCATAAGAGTGAATGGTTGGATGCCCATCTCCTCTTCCTCGACTGCACGAGGGAGGGAAGAAAAAAAAAAAGTCATTTACACGTACACTTACACTGGGTATGTTGTCGTTGGTGCAGATTCCCTCCGACAGCAGTCTGTCACGGATCTCCCATGCGAAGATAGACGGACACTCCCGCTTGTACTGCGCGATTTTCGCGACCACCTCCGGAGTGGCGACCCGGGGCTTGCTGCCGCCTATCGCTCTCGGTCTTATGGAGCCCGTCTCATAGTACCTGCCCAGGATCTTGCTCACGCAGCCGTTGGATACCTGGATGGAAAACAAAAGACACAATTCACATACATTATTTACGACAATTCATGGAATTTCTAAGATGGCGTCAAAGAATTGTCACCTTGTCACTGTCCAGCACTTGGACTTCATCATGGGTCTACAAACACAAAAAATATGCCTTGAATAGTACATTGGGCATTTTCTCACAAGAGATCTATTCTTAAAAATAGCAGGCAGATAACTTAGCTTTTAATTATTTTTTTTTTGCTTTTTTTTTGGTTTACATTTCCAATAATGATGTCGCCAATACATTTTACGATTTGTCTAAAACAATCCTCAAATGCTTAAAAAAAATAAGCTACAAAAAACTGATTAAATATTTATTTATTTTTTAAATCATACTTTATGTCTTTAACATTTTAGCTTTAATTGTTTTCTGTTTGAAAGTATAGGTTGCGCCCACTGCAAACAAAGTGTGGATAAACCCGCTGTGTGTTCGGGGAGGAGTGCGGTTGTCACCTGCAGTATCCGGGAGATGTCGCAGGGTCGAGCACCACTGTGAGCGAGTTCAACTATTTTCTGCCTGGTGGAATCCGGCAGCGGTCTACCATTAACAAACACACCACCAAGCTGGTTTACGCCACTGTGACCTACATGGAGGAAACAAAGAGCATCGCAGTCATCACATCATACACACTCGAACAAGACCGATGACAACACATGTGATGAAAAGCAGGTTTTCATTCAGTGATGGGGAGGATTTTTTTTCTTTTTTTCTGAGCGTAAAAACCGAGTTAAAGGTGAAATATGGAGACAGCATACAGAGGCAAATGAGTTTTTTTTTGTGTATTGACTTCACAAATTAAGAGTCAAGAAGCATGTTGTTAAACGCCGATGAAACATTTCCTTAAAGAATCTCTCGGTATACATTCCTCTCTGGAGTCAAACACTGCGCAGTTATTCAGTGACACATGCAGAAGGTGGGTTAAACAAAAAAGACACCGGCGCCACACAAACCGAACCAAAACAACTCCATATGATTTTAGTTTTTTTGTCCTCCGGTGACAAATTAACAAGCGAGTCTGCCCCGATGAAACACGAGCGACCTGGCATCGGACCGGGAAACTTCAGCCTCGACACCCGTTCTCTCCGTCCCCTCGTGTGTGCGCGCTGCTCACACACTGTCCTCAGAAAAGAAAAGGAAACCAGCGACACCGACAACTACCCAGAGCACCAGAACCCGTGAAAACGTCTTTAAATCGCTGTCCTGCAACAGCGTCGCTTGTTGGAAAGTGACGGTAATTCGACAACTCGTCCAAAACGCACGACAATTACGCACGCACAAAGACAGGCGGTGCATGGAAAACTAGCTTTAAAATAGCACTTTTTACGAGTGGTTATTGTCCAAAAATGTTGCATTTTAAGAAATTATTCTTAAATAAGTTCTATGGCATCTCTCTACAAAGCACAGAATAGTCCCGCAAACCTGAAGCCGAGAGGGAGATGTGACTCCCCGGAGTGCCTGCGCCGCGCTCCGTCTCTCCGCTCCCTTCCCCTGCGCTGCCGCCCGGTACATTGACTCCGGCAGCAGAGGCTCCTTAGCAATAAATAAGCTCCAAATATAGAAGAGGGGGAAAATATGATGAGCCTGCCTGACATTTGTCTTTAAAATAAAGCTAGCTGCACGTCAAGTTTGAGCTTAATTTCTGGAAATAGGCGGAAGTCGCCTCGGATCATGCATGGGAGGCTAATTGAAAAGATCAGTTGGAGCACTTGTGGCAGGCATGTCACTTTATGACACCGCTCTGCTTTTGAAAATCGCATCGTCACGACAAATAGTAGCATGATAAAACGACCCTTTCTGTCTGCATTTGGATATCACTCAGACAAAATTGGACGCTACTCGTTTACCCTCCGAGGGAGACTTCGTTTTGAGGTGGCCAGGGGCTACGCGCGGTCACACAAACGAGGGCGCGCCTGGATTCTTAACATATTAAAAGTGACATGCAGTTTTTTTTCCCCCCCTTGTTTGTATTTGACAACAAATGCTCACAGCCACTGCAGTCCTGTTGTGAGCAATCGGTGGGCGTCTTCACTCGGAAACGTGTCACCGGACTGCAGCGTTAAACTGGACACTTTATTTTACAGAAATGATCAAAAGGGACTGCTCATACCTGACTGGAAAATAAACCTGTTTAACTGAGCCATGTATCCCCTTTTGGCCACTCTGTGTAATAATCTTCCGACGTGGCTCTGACTGACAGTAAATCCATTATCATCCCTCCTGCTCTTTGGTAATTCCGGGATTAAGTGGAATTAATAGACTTCTTATGCTGAAATTGGCCTGCCCGCATTAAGCAGCCCAGCTCTGCGGGTTCTCCACGCAGGGGCTTCTCCGTCACCTCTGATTTACAGCGATCATATAAATCCTCCGGATCGATAAAACCGTCAGATAAAGACATCACATTAAAAAAAAAAAAAAACTCTCCGAAGGTTAAGTCTTAATCATGGCACAATTCCCTCAAGTGCCCAGAGTCGATCTCGCCCGCTGGCGCTGATTATGCGCCTTGTATTCTATTGCGAGTCGACTAATAGGAAAACATATGGTGTCAATTTGGACGCTCCCCACCATATACACCCAGGAGTTATTAGCACAAAAGCCACCGAGGCCGTCGCGACCTTTGGACAACCCAAAGGGCCGGGCCCAATGATATCTGCTCGGCAATTCGCACCAGACATCACACGCCGAGCCAGGGGAGCATCCCATTAACATCAATCCGCAGCAAAGCAGCAGCACTGGGTGTTGTACACAGCTCTGATGAGGCCCCGTCATCTCAATAATGGACAATTGAAAAATAAGAATAAAAATCACTGCGCTGCGGCCTATTGAAATTCGACTCCAATGAACGCCACCAGTTTAAAATAAAATAAAATACCATATTTCTCATCATACTTTCTCGTCACTTTATGCGTGTTTCCTCTAACATCAAACACTCCAGCTGCCATGTGGTCCCACATTGAATTTCAAAAAACACATTTGGACTAATGCGCACAGATTACAGCACAGACACGTCATCAAGGTATATGGAGAATAATATAATGAAATTATTCCACACACCTTCATCACAGATGTCATACACCTCTTGTCCAGCAGCAAGAGAGAAAATGTTTCATGTTTATCCTTTTTTGCTTTAACACACACATACATACATACATACACACACACCAGATACAAGACAGATATGTTCAACTCATGGGCCACTGTAAAACACAGAGGCCATATAACAAACGTCATCTACCATGTTTTTATTTTTTTCATTTTTTGATTGGCACCCACGACAATGCGGTTGTTAATATTTATCTTCCGCTGTGAGTTCAGCCTTCGGTTATAAATCTCTCTCTCTTTCCTTCCTGCTGTCTGTCCGTGAAGAATATGGACTCATCTACATAAGACATTATTGCTATTCCTCATGTTTCATGCAGGGCTCTTCTCTATACGCAGCTAATCTCGTATGCAGCCTGGCAGCCGCAGCTCTAACGCTAATGCAGACGGCTGTGCAATTATTTAATACCAACTCAAGCAGAAACAAAAAAAAAAAAAAATCTCCCTCTCAACCCAACCCCCTCTGTTCTCCCGACCCCTCTCCCTCTCTCTCTCTCTCTCTCTCTGGAGCAGGGCGACGTGTGATTAACTTGTTCAGTAATAACTTGCCCACCTATCACTGAGAATATTTTGTTATTATAAATAAATAAATAAAACCAATTAACAGCAGAGAAGTGGCCATCAAATAACTGAGAATATTTCCCCCCCCTTTCGCCTCAAAGTCATGCAAATTCATTTCCCTGTACATACATTTCCTTTTTTTCGTCTTCTTCCTCTAAGTGTTACTCATAAAGTTATAACAACCATGTGCATAATGTCAGTGGGTGTTGCCTCCATCGAACCACATTAGATCTTGCGGTTGTAATCAAAACTTTCCAAACAACAAATTAATATATTAACACACACACACACACACACATATTATATACACACATATGAAAACAACTTACTGTTCTGCATCATTGAGGCTACTCCAGACTCCCACGTGGCTTGGTTGTGGTATTCTAAGCGTCACAAGGAAATTACAAAGGTGGTTAGCATCACATCATAAACCATGGTGTACACATCTTTTTATTATTTTTATTATTTTTATTTTAAGATGCTGTCCAATTATTTGCAACATTTCTTTAAAATAGACAAACTGTTTTGTTTGTTTTTTCAATCTCCTTCGATTTGAATTTCATTTACTATTATTTTTTTTTATTTTTTTTTTTGCGGAACTGCTTAAACATTATAGATGCAATATTAATATGAATTTTAACAACCTGAGTGTATGTATGTATTTTAATTAAACTTGCCTGGAAACAGAGTTGACTGTCCACTCTATAACAATTTAGTCAATCATCTGCCGTTCTCACTACTTAATGTCTCCCTATAGGACAGAGCAGAACAACACATTAGCACAGCCACAGCTACGGATGCACTCAAACTCAACTGCAGTCTTCATTTGTGTGACTTGCACGCGGACGGGTTTCACCTGGAGGTCGCCGCCAAGCACAGAAAGTTAAATTGACGCGGGACAACGTCTCTGATGGGCCTGTTCCCCGAAAGTTGAGGATAAATTCTAAGAATCCACAGCTGAGATGTTGAGCCCACAACTCTCTCCCTCTTACAGCCCTGATTCTTTCAGGACTTGTTTCTTTCTTTCTAAGCTCAAATAAAGAAATCAGCCCTCATCCTCTCAGCAAGAGTTCTCTGCATATTGTTTCATGAGCTTGATATGCCTCCTCTGGTGGAGTGTACGGTGACACACGTTGTCTACCTCGCCTCGCTGCTCTGTAAAAGTCCAGAGCAGGAGGGGGTACAAAGCTGGTGTACAAAGCCCGCTGGACTCTAACAATGCACCTCCACCCCCCTCCTCTTTTTTTCTCTCTGCCTCCATATACCTCAGACCCGGGGCGAGAACTCGGCCTCCGCGACTAGAAACACACAGCTTCCCCACTAAACACACCAACAAGTTCAGATTAATACAAAGAGCCGGAGGCATGCATCCACCCCCTCCGGGACCATTCACACACACACACACACACACACACACACACTATAGCGGCAGCGGGGTCACGGTCGTGTGTGTGTGTGTGTGAGAGTGTGAATGTGGGTTTTGTTTGCCCTGCTTTTTCTTTTCTTTTTTCCTTTTTTTAAATTTTTTTTTTTTTTCAAGAAAGCAATTTTTTTGTAAATGTAATTTCTCGTTAGAGATATCTGCCGGTTCTTGTGTGCTGCTGGTGCGGGTTGTAAAGCGGGTTCGGCGACACAACGGCGCAGTGGGGCGCTCAATTGGAAAAGACAAATGCATTAAAGGAGCCATTGAAAAAGGGGGGACGAGATAAAAAGGGGGCCAGGCAGGGAGAAGTCTGAAGTTTTGTTTTTTTCATTTTCTCCCTCCATGCGAAGTTGTGTTGTGTGCAGAGCAAAATGGCCCGATAGCGACGACGTGCAGCGGGCCGCGCTGGTCCGAGCCCGCGGGTTCACACACAGAGGGCCGCCATTGCTTTCTCACACTGCAGCCTTTTCTTTTCCTGTGGTAACAAACAGACTGCGGCTCATTAATCAAATTCAGATTCCATCACACTGGCCCGCCGAGCCCCAGTTAGCCTGGGTAGCATTGCATTAAATGAATTAGATAATTACTAGAATTATTGTTTTGTTTTTTTCTGGAGCCATGATGTTAAAGTTACTGTTGGGGGGGAGAAGAAGAAGAAAAAAAAAACCCGAATCTAGATGAAATACAAGCGGCCTGTTAAGCCTGAGCAGCCTGCACATGCACCGCCAGTCAGTAGCTCGGAGTCCTGTAAAGGTCCAAGTGGTTAATCATTTATTTAAGGTCGAAAGCTCAAACGTTGTTGTTCCCGAGGTCAACTACGATCTAATCTGCATTTCTTTTCCTTTAGTAATCCGAAACAACAATGTGTTAATTCAACATGCTTATTCTGGCCGCCGGACCCTGCGCTCCCAACACCCATGTGCAGAAACAAGTAGGCCTCGGTCATATAGTGGCCCCGGTGCAGGTTGGAGGCAAACGGGAGAATATACATGGAGGGGATTAGAAAAATGACGGAATACATGTTAATGTGAGTTATTATGAATTTAGCCAATGGAGTAAATCTCAACTCAAAATGTTCCACAGTGAAGTGAAGTGTGTCTTCACATATTAAGGCATAGGTCTGCTGTGTTTTACTATTAGTCCTCTTTTTTACCCCCGTATTTAAATATATTTCTATATTTTCTTCTAGCAGAATTATGACACATTTAAGTGTAAATTTAGAAAATAAAAAAGCCCCCTTTTCAGGAAATGAATGGGTTTGTTTTTCATTCCCCATAAACGCTCAACTTGTCGTGACAAAAATAAGTTGGAAGCAGCAGCAGTCTGTGTCCATGTGTCGTGTTTTATCAGATGACAGAAATTACTGGAGACATTATTGTCTGTTTTCCGCCTGACTCGTCTGAGCTGTTGGATCTGGTCAAATGTGAAAGTACTTCTGTCGTTCTGTCATTAAGGGCCGGTGGAAATGGCGTTGAGAGGGAGATTTAAAACTAATTACAATAATAATAATAATGGGGAAAGTCCTATTTTCTCTGACACACAAACAAACACGGGTAAAAAAGAAACCGGGCCGCCTCCAGCTTCTTCTGGGTGGAAGGCGCTTGGGTGACTCGCCTGCATGAATCAATCTGACACCTTTCCTCAACGGGTCATTGCGCCCCATTCTCCACGATGATCACTGTCCTGGCCCAACGTGACTTTTTACTCTTTGCTGTCACAAATAAGCGCTAAGCTTCTCCGCGTATAAAGGCCCCGGACACAACGACCACCGGGGGAAAGACTGAGCGGAGGAAACAGAGACAGAGGCGCTAAAGGCTGTTGGCACTTTGTTGAGAGAGTCCAGTCAGAAGGCTGCACAGCCCCAACGATTCATCACCCACCACCTCGACCTACAGCCCTGGACTGATGGTGACGGTACAATAATAATCATAATAATATCAATCATAATCATAATCATAATCATAATAACAATATTGTATGGCATAATTCCACATTTTAACAACACAGACAAACTTTTTGGTCGGGATCTCACCTTTTTGGGGCATCCTGCGTCGTTGTCAAAGTCCTTGGCAAACTACAGGCTACAGCCTAGTTCTCCACACCACAGACAGAGACAGAGGGAAGGGGGGGGGGAGAAAAAAGAAGAAAAAAAAGAAAAAGAAAAAGCCGAGCAGGATCAGTCTCTCTCGGGAAGTTTAGACGGGGGGGAAAAATTAGTTTCCAGTGGTCTTCGGCGGAGACGGAGGGGATATCCCTGCGAAGGAGACAGAGATTGACAGTGAACTCAGATGTCAGGACGCACGGAGTTTGGCGAGGATGTGCGCTGGCGTGTGAGAGAGCGAATGAGAGAGTTGTGGAGAGAGAGAGTGGGGAAGAGAGAGAGGGGGGGGGGGGGAGGGGGAAGGAGGGGGGGCTAGTGGTGGTGGTAGAAGGAGGTGGGGGTAAGAGAAATGAGCACACCTATGCTGATTGGTGATGGAACAAGTGTATTAATGTATGTGTTCCTGGTCCGCTGTGCGCGCCTCGCCTCGCCTCGCCTCCCTCCGCCGCTCTTCACTGGCCCATTAGCGCGACCCGACCTCTGTCATCATCCCCCATATAAACACTTCCCCCTGCACCACAGCCAAAGCGGGAAACGGGGCCGAGCCACAGCGAGAGAAGGGGGGGGGGGGCGGTCTTGTGTGTGTGTGTGTGTGTGTGTGTGTGTCGTCTTCCCAACCCACTAATCAGCCCACGCATGCAAATACGCAGAGCGCTCACTCGCTGAATATTGCCCTATTGCAGAGCAACTGCCTCGGAAATGCCCATTGGACGGGAAGCTCTATTCTTCCAGGCTGAATTGGGTCCGCGCAGGGAATCTCAGGCATGTGCAGCTCCAACCTGAGGCTACAGCTGCGGGGAGGACGGGAGCCGCGACTGAACACTGGAGCTCGTCACATTCACAAAATGAAAATAATAACGAGGAGCTGCAGTGTCTTCGATTGGAAATAAAGAATAAAAAAAATGGTCAATGTTACACATACAATTTTGCTGTTGGAAAGAAAGTTTGGGGATATGTCGCACGATGTCACCTCTGATTGTTTTTTTGTTTGTTTGTTTATTTGTGGTTGGTTCAGCATCATGACATGTGGACCTCACACAACCCAGAATATAACGTGCACGAGTTTGAAGTTGGGCGACTCCAATCAGCTTCGCAGATCTTAACAAGGCTCAGCATTACTCTAAAAATAAATATGAATAACTACAATTATAGGCTAACAATTAAAACATAACACCGTAATGAGAATTCACAATCCTGAGAAGGGACGCCCGGTGCAGCATGTACTGTAACGTAACCCACATCTGAAAAGTTTATAGTTTGTTTGTCCTTAAGCTAAAAGCTCTAAATGGGGACATATGATGTTGCATATATTGGATTTGGAAATGACCCAGCCTCAGTAAAAAAACAAAACAATCAGAAATGTCCACCACGTGCTTTTGTTGATTCGTTTAGGTATCACCTTCCCCTGAATAGCCTTGCCCCCCTCCTGTCAACACGAGCACCGTGCGTAAAGAGCGCAGCCGTTAGCCAAGCTCGGCTGCTTTTTATGGACACATTTGCGAGGCACCGCGACGTCACTCCCCGCGACCTGACAGCAAATAGCACGCGTAAATAAAGTAAAGCAAATGACTGTGTAGCCATGGCCACACGCTTCCCAAACCGCGCTGGCTGAATGACTGGCCATTAGCGCACACCTCAACGCACCCAAAAGCAACCCCTCTGCGCCCGTTTCTGAGCAAACACCCGGAGCTCTGGGCAGCACCAGTCTGCGCAACGAGGATCCCCGTCGCTTACTCCTAAAGGAGTAGAACCGAAGAGGGGAGAGAGAACGAGGGGTGTGTATGGAAGTGGAAGCCAAACCAAAGCAGAAAAGGGGGGGGGGGGGTGCAATCAAAGGGCAGAGGGAAAGAGGGAGGCATAAGCAGGGGGAGGGGAGAGAGACTGCTTTTTTTCTTCTTTTTTTGGATTGGGGGTGGGGGGGGGGGCATGAAATGAAGTCATGGAGGCCTACACTTGACTTTCTTTGACATGTGAAAAAGTAGGAGAAGTCATAGCTCATCAATAAAACACTTCGGAGGTGAAAGAGGGCTCCCTAACAACCATCGCATTCCTGACTACGGGTTCAATGAGTAGACAAACGACGCTGCCAGAGAGAGAGAGAGAGAGAGAGAGGGACAGAGAGAGAGAGAGGGACAGAGAGAGAGAGAGAGAGAGAGAGAGAGAGGGACAGAGAGAGAGAGAGGGACAGAGAGAGAGAGGGACAGAGAGAGAGAGGGACAGAGAGAGAGAGGGACAGAGAGAGAGAGAGGGAGGGGGACAGAGAGAGAGAGAGGGACAGAGAGAGAGAGGGAGGGGGACAGAGAGAGAGAGAGAGAGAGAGGGACAGAGAGAGAGAGGGAGGGGGACAGAGAGAGAGAGGGAGGGGGACAGAGAGAGAGAGAGAGAGAGAGGGAGGGAGGGAGACAGAGAGAGAGAGAGGGACAGAGAGAGAGAGGGAGGGAGAGAGGGAGAGAGAGAGAGAGAGAGAGAGAGAGGGAGGGAGGGGGACAGAGAGAGAGAGAGGGACAGAGAGAGAGAGGGAGGGAGAGAGGGAGAGAGAGAGAGAGAGAGAGAGGGAGGGAGGGGGACAGAGAGAGAGAGAGAGAGAGAGAGAGAGAGAGAGAGAGAGAGGGGGACTGCCCGGCCTGAATGGGGCCCTCAGTAGGCCGGCGAGATAATGAGCTGAGAGGACCGGGCTCAAACTGTCACCGAGGGTCCCGCGGTGAGGAACAACACTTTGGCCAATACTCCTTCATCAAACAACCCGTAAACTAAACGAGCACATTCATCTGTTTCTCCTTCCTGCTTTGTTTCTATTTCACTTGGACTGGTGGCGCAGCCTATACGCCTACCGTGAATGGTCGCAGGCTTATATCAGCTGAGGGAGAGGGAGAGGGGGGTCGTCCCCCCCCCCCCCCCACACACACACACATATTGGACGTACATTAGACCACAAACACGCACCTCCTCCTCCCTCCATGTCAGCCCATGCAGCTCTATCATGTATTGTACAACACGGGGACTGGACGCGCTGAAGCTGGAGTAACAACTTTGAAAAAGTAAACATTATTATGCAAAATCAACTCTCACAGTTTTCAAGAGGCACATTTGAGAGGATGCACTTACACAGTTCAACACTCAATTAAAGTTGGAGGCCACGAGAAGAAAGCCCAGTAGGTTGTTGAACTTCCGCATGTGGCCTGGACAGCTGCATGTGGCAGCATCAGTTCAGGAAGTGATGCCCGTTTGGCTGCGGATTGGCGAAATACAAAATGTCCATAATTCTAATTTCGGGTCATTTTTGTGATGCTGCAGAAAAAGACACATCTCGTCGAGACATTGACACTTGATATCTGCTGCGTAAACACAACCTCGTGCCGTGTGTATAAAAAAAACAATTATTTCATATTATTTCTATAACCTTTGTGGTGCAAATGTTATTGCCCCTCACTTGTCACAGGCTGCAGCTGTCAAAAAAAATCCCCCTCACTATAACCTGCCTGTGTCTGAAAGACAGATTCCCCGATGAGTGAGTCAAGTAGTTTTCTTTTGGAAACAATACCTCCACTGGGTTATTGATTTCTCTGGTTAAGCTGTAAATCCGCTACAAGAGCTAATTCGTTGTCTCCACTCTCAAGAGATTTCTGTTTTGTTTTTTTTCTCTCTCCTTCACTCGTATAGGTGAAGTCGCCCTACAGCTTTGTCAGCAATTAACTGTCAGATCATATATTTCCTATACAGTTTGTTGTTTGTTCTGTAAGGTACATATTGGGTTGCTGTAGACATCGGGGGGGGGGGGGGGGGGGGGGGGGGGGTACATTTAAAAAATAAATAAATAAATAAAAACGTGATATGCTCATGTTGGGAAAGCAATTAGCCCAATGCGGATTAGCAGCAACTAATGTCATAGGCCTTGAAAAGAAAGACTAATCTAGTCGCTATTTCCCCCCTGAGCCTGAGGCAGTGTGGCATTTGTACCCCTGTAGAAACTTTTAAATACAACCAAAAGAAAGAAAGGAGGAAAGAAAAGAAAAGAAAAGAAAAAAGGGGGGGGGGGGGCAGCAGCGGCGAAAAACAGTGGCATTGTTTTTCGGACGGGGGACAGGGGACGTGGAGGAGGGTACACCCCCCTCATTTGTAGCTCTCATTTTGGATTACATTTCACTACATGGCTGATGTGAGATTAATTCTTAAAACTAGCAGAATGCTGCCAATTTATTTTGCCCCCCCCCCCCCCTCTGAAAATGTTGATTATTGAACATGTTAATTATTGAACATGTTTATTATTATTATTATTATTATTTAGTATTTAAATGTTATTCATTGCTAGTTGTTGGCCTTTGTGTTGAACCCCCCTCCCTCCCTCCACTGGAGGTCACGGTTTACTCACCTTGTATTTATCACGACATCTGGGGAGGTCTGTTACAAAGGTCTTACAATATTGCTACAAGATTGTTAATAGACTGAAAAATTCAAGGAGATTCATGATTACAAATAATTATTTTAAAAAGCTAAATTTTTAGCATATTGATCTATACAATGGATCTATATTATCTACATGTTTTTAACTGTTATTCCCTCAGGAGGGAAAAACAGTTAAAACCTGTTTGTTTTGTTTTGTTTAAACTGCTGCCTGTATATTATCATGTATCTCCCACTGATCCCACTCATCATTTTTTTTAAACACCTGCTTTGTGCGCTGCATAGAAAAGAAACAAAACAAATAAGATTTCCGGATATTATATTATTATTAGCATTATTAAAGTATTAATATTATTTATATTATCATCATTATTACTATCAATAATAACAATAATAATTTGGTTGTGGTTAAAAAAATTAAAACGTCGATTATTACTGTGGTTGCGTTTTGTTTTCTTTTTATCTCTACGATCATCTCCAACGTCGACCTGCGTTCTTGTTCCAATTGACCTGACATTCATCAAACAGCCTCGGATTGTCACATTAATATGGAGAATCGTGACGACATCGCTGCTCGATTTGCATAAATTATTTGCACTTTTACATCTTCTGCATTTCTTTCCCTTTCCCCTAATCTGCAATAATTCAACAGTCATGCGCGTGTTCGACTTTGTGCAGATTTCCCATGAATCTGCACTCGGGGCAGACGGCGTGTTGATGTCGGGTCATTTCTCAGCACATTTAAGTGGAATTTCAAGAAAACATAACATCCATCGCGACGTCAAGGAATAAATAAATCCACGTTTCTTCTTCGAGAGAAAGAAAAGCAGAAGTGTTCTGATCGTGGTCTAAAGGCCCCACACACCATCGGCTGTCTTTGCGCTTTTTAAAAAAAAAAAAACAAAAACAATTTCAATCAAAACTAAAGTCCAAAAATAAACTGTATGTTCAACTGGATTTGGGTGCAAACCTACTTCCCTCTATGAGGCAGCATGTTTTTTTGGACACGCTAAAGTTTAGTTTTTTACCATAGTAGTTCTACTCTTGGAGGATCGTGTGCAGGAGGCGAGGAGAGGACCGGGGCGCGCGGTCCACAGAAGCCCTCTCCTGGCAAAAGGCTGAAAGCTGAGGACTCAAGGCTCAAGGCTCAAGGCTCAAGGCTCAAGGCTCAAGGCTCAAGGCTCAAGGCTGAGGACTGAGGGCTGAGGACTGAGGGCTGAGATAAACACCGGGGCTAATGGTGTCACAGAGCTACTCGGCAAGCGTGACAAGAGAGAAACACCGGATCCAAACATACAAGAGCCTGCGTGGACCTGAGGCAGCCAAAGTCTCCCATGCAGCGACTGTCTGGAAGTTTTATCTTTATATGGGAATTTAAAAATAAAACACACACGAAAGCAAGTCTCAGTTGAAGTGACACTAAGAAATCTAATATAATCTATCTAATAAAAACAAACATATAAAAGTCATATTACAACAACTAGGCCGAGGCCCTTTCATAGAGATCTGAAACCCCTCAAGTCACGCCTGTCATTTCTCATCCATATTTACAGGCCTACTAAGAAGGAAAAAAAACACTCTTAGAAAACCGTTTTTACAACACGAACAATGACGTTTTGAACTCAACATTTAAGCCACAAAAAAAACATATGAAGTTGTTTCTCCAAAAAAACAAACAAAAAAACAACCCAGCGGTGCTTGTGCAGCACGATGGAGGGAGTTGGTCTGTCTGGGTGGGTCGCACACATTCAAGTCACTGTGCACGTCGAACACCTTGTCGGTTCTCCCGGCGTAAACTGCTCTCCATAATGTGCGCGTTTAAGGAGTGACGTGCGCGTAATTCCTCTGCGAAGATCGCTAATTACACGCTGCACGTCCCCGTGTGTGTGTGTGTGTGTGTGTGTGTGTGTGTGTGTGTGGTATAGGTGACACACACACACACACAGAAACCGAGTCAACCCACTGCGTTCAACTTTGTGCGCGTGCATCTCCTGTGGCCTGCACAGGGAAACTTACAAACACTCAGCCAATCATTTAAAACCAACCACTTTGCCAGAGTGCACTCGGGTTCCAGCTCTGAGTTTCCTCTCCGCTGCACCTGGAACACTGTTGGATGCTCGCAGTTTTGCAAACGTGTTTACATTATCAGAGAGATCATTATATCATGCCATAAATAATACAAATAAATAAATAAATAATATATATATAGTCCGTCCAAACTCACCGGATGAAAGGCAGCAGACGCGGTATCCTGTGCGTGGGTATAAAGTCGCTCCGTGCCTCGCTCGGATCTCTCCTCCGCGAAACGTATAGGTCCCGACTGAGATCTGTCTACCTTCGGGTCCGTCGCCGCGGAGTTGAAATGTCAATGCGAGCGGTGGAAAAAAAATCCGCGGCTCTTACCAGCAACTTTCCCCTCAGCATCAGCCGCGCGCTGGCAGCGATTGGCTGGAGCGACGGCACGACGTCACACCTTGGACACGACGCGAGCGCCAGAACAGGGAAGTGCACACGGTACATGTGGGGCGCACCGGCCTGCGTGATGTGCCGGGGAGCGTGAGCCGCGGTGCGTGCAGGGACACAACGCAGCTCGCGTTTACTTTTTTGTCTTATTTCATGTTATTTTATATTCATATTCAAATCGTATTCTTATTTTATTCGACGCTGCCCCATGTTTTGCCAAACCGTCTCAAATCTCCATGGATGGACAGCGAACTAGTCTTCTTCACCCCTGGATAGTTACACCGAGCTAATGAAGCCCAGGGGATTCAACAACTTGCTCAAGAGCACTTGGGCAAGAGGGAGAATTGGCCAAGTGCGAGTCACACACACAAGTGAACACATTCTTAGTAAAACACCCTTATCTCATGATATCGTCCTAACCAGCATGCACGATGGACTTTGGCGTTGTTGCCTGATAATTTCGTTCATGGCATTGTTTCTGATATGAAGGTTAATTTTTTGGAAGCGTTACAATCTATAGTTCACATACCTTGAATGTATTAAGATGGATTCTGAAAGCTGCCTTTCCCCCCAACAGCCTCGGAACAACGGCAGCAACAACAACTGAGGAGCGACTGTGGGGATAATAAGAAATGAATAAGTACATGATTATTGTTATAAATCTGAACATGCAGCGTGCAACAGGTGTGGGCAGAGCAGGTGCGGAACAGGACCCACACTCAAATGACTCATTCAAATATTTCATTCATTGTTCCTCGTGATGTCGCCTACAGGCCCATGGACCGAGGTCCAGGGCTCGGTCACATTATGGCTCAGTTCTGTTTCAAGGAATAACAAATGTCGTCATGAACATGAATTCCATTTGTAGTCGATTCACTGTTTGTGCCTGCACTTAAAAACGTTTATATATAGATATAGATATATATCTATATCTATATATATTATTTCTACAGCCCATAAAGTTGTCATCCATAACTCGCAGCAGGGCTTTAGCTCCCCTTTTACTCAGGTAGGCTAAAAGCCCCGAGTCCTATTTCACAAGCGCCGAGGTTTGTGTCAATTTGAACAAGACGGGGAGTAAATGGGCAACCGCGCCGCCGCTTGTCTCCCAGGAAGAGACCGGGGCAGCGCAGGTACGGGCCAGTCACGACTGGCTGTGTTCGGGCCATTATTTGGAGGAACGGCCATTAAGGGGCCTTGATACTGTGCAACGCAGCAGGGTGCTCGACATCCGCGCTGGAAACCGCACGGCTTGGTCCCTGCTTATCAGGCTGTCAATAAAACGAGATGGGCTACAGCGGTCGGGCCAGGTGCTGCCTTTCCCTCCCCACACAGCCGCGCTCTCCAGAAGCAGATCAGGCGTAAACGCAAATCTGTCCAGCCGGTTTTCCCTCTGCCGTCACCACGCTGCTGCCCCCCCGCCTCTCATTCACACACACTCACAC
Source organism: Scophthalmus maximus (assembly GCF_022379125.1). Classification (NCBI taxonomy): domain Eukaryota; kingdom Metazoa; phylum Chordata; class Actinopteri; order Pleuronectiformes; family Scophthalmidae; genus Scophthalmus; species Scophthalmus maximus. The sequence goes on along the minus strand of NC_061518.1, from coordinate 15,129,426 downwards.
ACACACACACACACACACAAAATCACACCGACAGTTGTTTCTGATTTTCTACGGACACTATTTAGCAACTCAAATCCCCATGTCAGTTAATATCTGCGTGTATTTACATGGAACCCAAACTTCACTGCTGATGCATGTATTTACATACCACGTACACTTTCATAAAAAGTTAGGCATCTGACATTATCTCCACTCACACGGTGTTGTGTCTATACATGCAGGCTTGTGTGGACAACATGTGTAAAACTTATACTGTGGAGAATTTGTCTTACAACCCCCCCCCCCCCCCCGCCCAAAAAAAACCCGGCGGTGGCTCCTGCAGGGCGAGATTTCCAGGGAAATGCCAATCTCTTGTTGCGCGCTGATCAAATCTAAACCAAATTGTGTAATGATCGACCTCCCCTCTCTAGCCATGCAGAACATTCTGCTGCCATAGCCTACGCCTCATGAGCTTATTGTTTACTGCCGCTGTAGCAGATAGAGGGAAAAAAGTCCAGGGGACCGAGCACGTAACCAGAAAGCGGAGGGGTTGCGCGCAGAGTTGACGCTGGAGTTCAAAGGGGGTATTCTATCCATCTAAATTAGGATTATTTGCAATGGAGATGGTCGGAGGTAAGTTTTGTCTGAACTTCAAGTTTAAAATAGCTTTTTAAAAAAGGCCCTATATTTAATATCTAATAACAATCGACTTTTTAATAGCTCCTATAAGTTATGTTCTTTTCTTTGCATATTGAGCTTTTAGGCATAAAAAAACTTAATAATCTTTTATTGGTCTAAAAACGGTACAGAAAGATCAGAGTTTGTCAAATTGGAACCTGATCTGTCATGGGGGGGGGGGGGGGGGGCTTGTCGAGCCTGTTCCTGTTCACTCTGCCACTCAAACAGCAGGCGTGAAGCGAGCAGGGATGTTTACACTGGTCAACTGATATTTCCAATTTAAGATAGTGTCCAAAGATAATATATCACCCCCCCACACACACACACACTCCTCATCTGTCCTTTCTCCCTCTCTTTCTTTCTTTCTCCCTCTCCCCCTGTGTGAAATGTTTTAATAAGCCCTACACGCTCTGTGTGCAGAGTTTGATTTGTTTTCTCTCCATGCTGCCCGGCCCTGGATCGAGACATTAGCCGAATTCCCCCGGGGTGATTGGATGCAATTTGTCCGGAGTAGACAGGCACGTCCTGGATGTTAGGAATTCACTTTGGCTCAACGTGACAAGTCTGACTTCGATCTACAATTGCATCTGAAAGTGCAGCGAGCGGAAAGATGCCACGCCATTAAGTGCCCCCCCCCCGCCCCCGACCCTCTTTTTTTCGCTAAATAACAGGATTCTCCATTTGCCTACACATATTCATAAACAATTCCAATTCGCGACACCTCTAATCTGATAGTGAGGCCTGAGTGCAGCGCTAAATGCGAGCTGTGACGGCGGCGGTGCACATGGTCAGTCCGCCGAGTCCGATAGAGAGAAATTCCAAACGAGGGGATATTGTGCCCTAAATCTATGACCCTTTAAATTAGATTAGAGATTGACAGTGGACTGGATAAAAAAAAAAAAAAAAAAAAGGAAGACTGACACCTGCCACGCAGGCTTGGTCATGATTGATTCTGATGCTTCGTGCCGGCAACAATAATGCTGCTATTTTACGCAGGGCTGAGTAGGCGCATTTATCACTCACTTGCCAGGAGTGGCTGAAGTCAGTGTCCGTGTCGCGCTGTGAGCTGACAGGGGAAAATGGGAGCTAACGAGGTTGTCAGATGTACTGACAAGACAAATGAGAGCTCGTCACTCCCTGCGCTTTAATAACGTTTAATGGAAACGTATTGCACCGTTCAAAATAAAGCCTTACACACACACACCGTGCTCTGGCGGCGACGCAGTTAATTACGCACGGCGCGGTAAATTACGCGTCAGCTAAAGGGTGTTGGCCTGGATTCAGCACCACCGAAGAGGGTCGTGTCTAAATCGTAGGTGTCTAACACCTATGATGAAGTTATTAGACCAACTCCACCCTGGACTTTGTGTCAGTTCTTTCAATTACACTTAAGTTAATTAACAAATATTTAAAGAAGGTCTGACTCCAACGTGTCACAACACGTGAAGATCTTTTTCAGCGTCACAAAAGTTTTTTAACATATTTTTTTTATCTGAACAGAAATAAAAAAATAAAAAAATAGGAATCACATTGAATCAGCTGTCATTAGCAAAATAGATTTTTTTTTTAACATCAGTAGACTTCAGTCAGTCAGCTAATCTGTTTTATAGCCATTACACATTTATCATAATTCATATTAGTGTTGACGCTAGTGAGTAGCTCACCAGACTACTACTGTGGCACTAAAACTGGCCCTTCTAACTTTGTAAGGGATATATAGCTCCCATGAAATTTATTTTGTAATAATTATATATGAACTATAAGTCATTTAACCTGCCAAATATTCTGAAAAGGGGATTTCCCCGAGTGGGTCCCCACTGTACTCGCGTTTGGACCGTGATGCTAATGATTTTTGCGCCTCGCGTTCAGCGACAACACTGTGCATCCTTCTGTGTAATTCACGGTGTGCACGCGGTTATGGTCATGATACATAATCCCCATAGGGCAGAGCTGATGCTGCATATAGGCCCTAACTAAACCGAGCCGCTGAGACTCTTTAACTGCGCCTCTCAGTGTATTGGAGACTTTTTATAGGCCAAACGCTCCAATCTGTGAAGCCCCATGTTGACCTTCCCGGTAACTTGATGATTTCTGCAATGCATCGTCAGCTGACTCAGAATAAGTGAAGTCAGCACATAACACACTGCGTGCTCCGATGACACAAGAAGCCGATAAAAAATGATATCCCTTGACTGCGTGATGACCAGTTGGCCAAAACTTTAAGGCACTAAATGTTGTCGCCACACTCTTGTTCTCACGCCATATACTCCATGTAACACAATGCATATATATGGCAACATATTGTACGTCATCGCGAAGAGGTGAGTGGCAACGAATCATAACTTTGAGTATAGGAGGGGGCTCATCTCAACCACGACTCCACAGCAGCGGCGCGACTGACAGGTGACGAGGTGGCACTCGTACAGAGATCTCATTCGGCCCCTGCTCCCGCTCCTCTGCTGATGGAGGGGGCGGGATGTGCGCCTAAAAATAGACATACTCATTTCATTAATGCCATCACCTGGCCTCTGGCACTTCGCTTTTTTTTTTGTTCTCTTCCTGCTCAGGGTCAGAGAGGCCGGAGAACCTGCTGCAGACGAGAGAGCGAGCTGATCCGAGCAGGAGAGGTAATTATACACCGCTGCACACATGGCCACTGTAGCATGCATCTCATATATAAAGATATAAAGATAGATAGATAGAAATTCTCGAGCACAAACCTGAAAAAAACAAAACAATGCCCGAATAAATATGCATGTGTTGCCAGCAAGACGCGCAGGCCAGTGGGACCTTCCGCACACAAGCCTGTGGCTGCGAGCGCGGCGCGGACCTGTGTGACACGTATCAATGGACGCAGCGGCACAACGCTGCATACGGGAAGTCACACAGATAACCGGGCGATGTAAAACAACACACACTAAATCAGGCAATAATGACGACAAACCGTCTGGAAAATGGACGCGCACATGGTGCAGCGAGAAGTCACTCCTTCCTCCCCGCTCCCTCCTGCTTCTGTGTCTGGATGACAAATCCTATCCTGCAGTAAATATTTTGAGGATAATTGAACTGATTGTTATTTGCAAGTTTCTCTGTCTTGAATATTAAAGCGGCGGCCATGTGCGCACACATAATGACTTTCAGACCACTGGCAAGAAATATTCATAATGTGAGGATTCTGAAATCGCTAATATGCCATTCTGCAGAATCTGTCAGGATGCGTTATTGATTTGGCTTTTTTTTTTTTTTGGTTTGTGGTTTTTTTCCCCTCTCCTCCCTACAAATATCCCTTTTAACACCGAAACTGTGAGTTAGATGTGGATCTCAGAGACCACGGAGAAGCTCGTCGTCACAATGTGACACAAGCTGACCTCTTCGCTGCCTTTAAGGAGGCTCACTAAAGCCTTGGTCAAGTCTGGAGGAAGGGGTTGGGGGGGGGGGGCGATAGACGGGGAAAGGAAAGCAGCGAAGTTGGTGTTTGACAACATGTTTGCCACTTATTCTGGAGACACTTTGTTGTACCTTGAACATATAGATTATTGAGGACCTCTCCGAGAGAAATAAAGATGATTTCCGGGTCAGTGCTTCACTATTGATCTCATTCACTCCATCCTCCACAAGGCTGGTTATTCGGCAGCACCCCGCTGTGGATACACACTACACGTCAGCCTATACAGTGTTAAGCCTGTATACTGGCTACAGAAAGCCCCTGTATGGACCTCGAAACGTTTCTAAATCTAATCACAAGCGAACCGTAATTAGACAAGTAATTACCGGCGTAATTAACAGCCTCATTCTGCACGCTGTGCTTTGATATGGACGGGCAGCGAGCTCCGCGCTTTATGGCACACAGGCAGCGGCGGCGGCGGCGGATAAAGTCTTTATTATTATTGCTGGAAACCCATCTGGTTATAGTCTTGCCCGAGACCTCCTCCCCCCTAATCAAGGTTTTAATTAAAGACGGTTGAGGGCCATGGAGAACATGAAGGCCAGTAATTAAGACTAACATTAGACCCTAACAGATGCAACCCTCCTCCTGCGTTAGTGCACAAAAAAGGGGGAAGCTCACAAAAGCAGACGCGCGCAGTATAGTTTATGCATAGATGTAATATTCAGTAAATAATCAAGGATATATTGTGTTTGGCGACTGCTGACAGAGTCAGCTATACACGAAACATTTTTTCTGAACCAGGTCTCAACCACATATTTATATAAGTAAACTCTGTAATAGTGTAAAAGTACATGCAGGTTAGACGAGTTCATAATTCCCACTGTACAACGCAGTATTTAACCGCTCATTTGAGATGAGAGGAACATCCCCATTAAACTGGAGGGAGTCGCGATCTGGGAGTTTGTTTTCATATTTCTTTGACGCGTATTGATTTGCGGACAGCTGTTGGGTTCTGTCTCAGGAGAGAGCCCCAGGTCACCCCGCATTGGCGTGATGCCTGCGCACTTGCCCGACATCTGAAGGTCCATAAGCAGGACGAGGCCCCGACATCATCAACAAACACTCAAACGAGCCGCGCGTTAAAGTTGGTATCACTTACTAAATGTTATTTGGCTCGGGTCAGCCGCGCTTGGATATTAGGTTACATTTAAAATGAGATAAAAGGAGATTCTTAAGTGTTTCTCCTGATATATCTGACTGGAGGTATAGATCATGAACCCGGTTGAGTTACAAATTAGAAAAATGACATGAATCATCCAAGGTAAAATACAGGTAGCCTAATATTTCAGGTTAAAGTTAGGGAATGACACTGACTTCGTTCAAGCAACTGATTCACATCTAATGAAATAGAATTGGTGGAGTATTTTGGGGGAAGCCTATTTGTCGTGCGTAAAAGTGCACCTGGAATATCATAACCGGTGCCTCCAGTGGCTCCTAATAATCCTATGTAACATAAAACCGATCACGCGGACCACGTTATACACAATTAATTAAAACTGTGGCATGCGTGCATGAATATGCATCACACTTGCTTCTGCCAGTCCCCACTTCTCTCTTACGCACAACCGCAAGCGCTCTCACACACTATGGAGACTTCCTCCTTAAGTTGCGTTATTGTGAAAGTTAAGAGGTTTGCCCCTGTTTCAGATGGGCAAGCAGATGGGCAGACGTTTAGCCAAACCCCCTCCCCCGCAAAGTTCCCTGCCTGCTGCAGCCACCACTGGAGAGGGCCCTGCGAAGGAGGCTGCACTTTGGCTTCTCGACCTCGCCACGCAAACGAGTACAGATCCAAAGCTGCTGACAGAAGCAGCCTCATACAGGTGAAAAAGTAAAAGTAAAAAATTTGACAAACTTTGATCTTTCTGTGCCGTTTTTAGTAAAAAAAAGTTCCAATAGAAGGACTCAACCATCACTCCATTTTCCACTTTACGCACGTAGGCACATTAACTGCGCCAGAAAGTATAGTCAATAGACACCTATGATGTAGAAACACTGTAAAGGTGATGCGTAACTCCTGATCTGCCACTCTGACAACTGTGATGACTTTAACATTGAATAAACATAAACAAATACACATTTTTATTCGGGACAGCTCTTTAGATTTATGTTGAAATTTAAGATTTCACTTGAATCACACACTAGTACTACTTACTCTCGCCTACTTCTTATGAGCATAACCACTGTTAGAAAACCATCACACACACACACACACACACACACACACACACACACACACACACACACACACACACACACACACACACACACACACACACACACACACACACACACACACACACACACACACACACACACACACACACACACACACAGCTCCGTCCTCGCCACTTGTGGAGCTTTTCTGCCCCCTACCGACGAACCACGCAACCCACGACACTCACCCTGGTGATGTTGAGGAGTTCCATGTGGAAACACGCTGCTGGGTTGAGTAAACAAAAGTGACCTGCCACTAATTGTATTCACATGGACGTTTTTGCTGAATGGTAACTTTGACTGTTTGAGCCCACTATAGCGATGCCTTTAGTTCTGGTTGAATTATATTCATAACTTCCTTCAGCTTTTAAGTCGGATATCTTATTGTCAAATATATGGTTTTCCCCTCATAAATCAAAATGAGCAAGGTGTGAGAATGGAACTATCACAACTGATTTGATTACATATCAGGTGTTGTCTGTGTAAACATTAAATCAAAAATATATTTTTAATTTTATGGTTAAAAATGGTGTAAACATTAATGGCTGCTGACATGTTGATGTTATTAAAGTCATTGTCACACATTGTTCATCATTGCAGATAATGCATGTAGGAATATGTAGTTCCCTGGTATGTCAATAAAAATTACCTCTCATATCGCTGAGTCTCTTTATTTATCAAGCTTCTAATGAAGTACCATTTTGATACATCCCAGCTTTGGAATAATAAAGTACCTATATATCTATCTATCTATGATCTAAATTTAAGGATAAAAAGTCTTGCTATTTACAGTTATGAATCTGTTACGATTATATTGAAAGTAAATGAGAAAAAAACCAGACCTAGGTGTGACAACATTTCCGTGTCAGGTTATCACCCATTAGCTATGTACATGAATTTTAATTTTCATGATCCATGAAATAACAAAGTAATTTAAGAAAGCATTAATATATAACTAGTGTAAATAAGCAATTAGTCTTTAAAAATGAATTTGAAAACACTCACAAAAGGTTCGCCATTTTGAGGTTTGAGGCCAAATCCGTGTCCACAGCAAAACAAGACTTTAAGATTTTAAAGTATGAAGCCTTATTCTTAAATAAGTGTTAGTTCGTCGCACAGAGTTCCAGTCAGAGCTGTGGTACAACAAAGTTACTTATGTTCATGTTACCAATTTCAAATCATTACTGCGAGGCAGATAGAAGCTAATATATTTAGTTTACAAATTTATTCAACAGATTTTACCCTCAATGTGTTGCATTTTACCTCGTGAACACTGACCAGAGCTGGAGCAGAACCATCTTTCTTCACATCACTGGTCACAGGACGGCACTTCTCCAAAGCTCTCTGGTCCAGGTACACAAGAGGGATGCAGGCAATTATCCTTAATATCCCAGTAATGTTTAAAGAATGAGACTCAATTTTCCATCTGGTCGCATGGGAAGAAATGTCAGAAGTGCTGGATTGAGACCGTTGTTTAATCAGTGAGGGTTGATGAAGGGGTATTAAGGTTTTGCTGCTCATGAATAATTTAACCTATATTGATCAGGTGGGCCTGGATTTCATGTGGCCCATATATGGGGCTTCTTGGACAATTTCGTGAATTTTGCAGACATCGGAATATATACTGTATTGTTCTGTCGGTCGAAATATCTGCATCGTTTCATGCTTCATCATGAGCTTGAGAAACAACTCTGTGGCATTTACAGCAGACACAGATTCACGTTAGTGCGCTCCCGTATTTTGTCTTGTAATGGAAATGTGTTTCCCTTAGAGGATCTGTCTCTCCCTCTCTCCTTCTCTCTCTCTCTATGCATGGAGGGAGGCTGGCATTTACTTGACAATTTCTGCCTTTAAGTGCAGGCTTTAAGTGCAGTGTTTTTATCTACACCTAAGATAGCTGCGGACCAGGACAATTTAACAGGCAATTTAACTGACCGTGTGTTAGTGAAGCTGTCTGAGTCCCACTCTCTGCCAGAGCGCCATGGCATGATGGATGTAGGCAGTCTGGGCTAGGTGAAAAGACACACACACACACACACACACACACACCCCCATTGAATACACACACATATACACAGACACACCACCCTGCCATATTTCCCCAATACAAACGCATATGGGCCCATCCACAGCCAACCCCCTTCCATTAAGTCAACATCTTGTGCTGGCGGTTGGAACAGTGCGGGGCTGGAGTCAGGTCGTCCAAATCCGTCAGTAAGAGGAGGCAGAGGCGTTTGTCATCCTCCTCTCTGGGCACCATCCTCCTGGAAGAGAGACAGGGGGGACAGAGGGTGGTGGAGCTACGTAGCATCTGGCTCTGGTAGCTCCAGCTGCAGGGAGAGAAGGGGACAGGAGCCACGCCGCAGCCCAGAGGGAGACACTCCTTCTGCAGCCAAAAAACTGCTCCACCATCCCGTCTCCACCGTGGAGGAGTGGAGGAGCAAGTCGGTGAAGAATGTTTTTGAGTGTTGCCGATAACCTAAAAACAGCAGAAGTTGTAGTACAGAGAAAATACTGATATATATATATATATATATATATATATATATATATATATATATTTCCTCTGTTTCAATATCTGACATCGATCATTTGATGCAGTGCTCTGTGAAGAATGAGGATCATTAGACTTCAAAGAAAAACCTCTTTGCTCTTTGTATCGCACAGTTCTAGGTCTTTGTGGAAGCACTATGAAAGAGTCCTGCACAGAATAACCCTGCAGCAACAGCACAAAGCCTGGAGACGGTATTTGTGGCACAAGCGCGCTCACACATGCCCAATGCTTCCCAATGCTGGGAAGGTGTAAAGAAAGCATTGTAATGCCAACTGACTAGAACGTCGGACCAGAGGAAAACATCACCCAAATGATGACCCATAAATCACAGGCCACAGTCACGCACCCAAGGCCTAGAGACAGAGTCTTTAGCAGCGAGCGAGCAGCACACAAACTGATGTTTAGCCAGTGGCGGACATTTAGCACCAGACGCCATCGCCTCTGAGGGAACTTTGTCACAGATCTATGGATGATTCAGAGCCCGGGGCCGACATTTAGAGCACTTCATGTTCCAGTGTGTTCCAGGGTTAGTTCTCAGGCAATGTAGTTGTGCTGATTTAAGGAAGGGGATCAAATTAGATGTTTCGAGGGAGCGGATGAGGAGTCCTCAGAGGGGAAACACATGCGTTGTTCTCTTATTGTGAAGCATGACCTTTATGGAGGGAAGATCTGGGGGGGTTGAGGGGCCCCTCTTTTCAATCTGAGATGTCCTCTAGGATTAATTAACCCCATTTCCCCATTAGGCCTCTGGGATTTGCATTTTAGATTGGGTGAGTCCTGCAAGAGCCTCCATCAACAGCTCGTCTGAATTATACCAGGTGCATTCATTTCCTGGTTCAAGTTGGCTTTTTAAAACAGTTTTGGGACATTTTCATGCCTTTGATTAGAGATCATTTAGAAAAAATGAAAAGATGTGAGGGAAGTGAGGTGGGGAGTGATATGCAACAAAGGCCCCTGGCATGACACAACCAAAGGAGGCTACGGTTCAAGGTCGCTACCTTCGTCCCTTTAGCAGCTTCTTGTTAAAATCCTACTACACTATTTTTGAGTGTCAATGTATATTTAGATCCTTCACTTTACTGCCACACATTTTCTATGCCTTATTCACCACCAAGGATGGCCGTGTGACTCTTTTAAAGGCGCGAACAGAGTGAATACCCAGTGGACATAAAGAAAAACATATGAAGATAATACTATGGTTAGCCGAGAAGCTAATGAAATTAGTGGCACAGATCACAAGCATCTGTTTGATGTCACTAATGATGTGTCAAGGGGGGGGGGCTGCCGATGCAATTGTTGTGATCGCTTATAGATGCATGTGTGTATGATGTGATAAATGTCATATTCCCGAAAGAGAAAAACACAAATTTGCCGGGTTTTTTCCCCCCTAAAACTGCACCATTAATGTCAATCATGTGGACGGCTCCAGGAAGCCAGAGGGTGCCAGCTCACACAGCAAGCGCTGGTCCCCACAGTGTCATGATGACGGTCCCCAGACGGTCTATTCTAACAGCGCCAGCTAATCTTCTTTTCATGGTTTTCATTACGACCTGTCAGGACATAAATCGGAAGTGAATTGCCATGTTTATTAACACTGCACTAAAACAGCATCCTTAACTGTTCTGCCCCCTCGTGAAAATGTTAACGTTTAACAGTGACCAAGTGGATCAATTAAGCTGTGGCATAAAACGATGCTGTGCCCAAACAAATCCCCTCGAACACACACAAACACACACAAACACACACACACACACTCACACACAGAGACAAAAAAATGGCCTCACATTCACAATTCCACCTTAATATGCCTCCTCAAACATTATGTCCTCTGTTGATGACCCCCTTTGAAGACCTACTCAGACAGACACTTGCTCGCCACATATTTGCAGCTCGAGTAACGATGGGAAGGGCCATGCTTCACGGAGCACCGCATCAACAAAGTCTTGAGTCTGAGACTTGCTGCGGCCTTTTGCCATATAACACAGTAATTACTAGATCAAATCTGCTCAAATTGAGGCAACACTGTTCTGTGATCCCTCCTATACTAATCAGCACGCTGAGGTATGGCTGTGCGACTATAAATTGCTGACTTAATTAAAACCAGGACCTCTCTGTCATCTAATTACAGGGAGAAAAGGTTATTGCTTCAATGCAATTTTCCAAATATGATTCCTTCACAGTTATTAAAGGCTCAGGCGTCGTTTATTGTTTCAGATTTTTCAATATGGAAATGGCCCCGGTGACAGACGTAATGACTCGGGGAAAACGCTTCATCTCGATAGTGGCCTGGCGCGGCCATTTGTCTAAGATAAGTGGAGCGGACAGGAACGGGGAAATGTCATGGGAGGCATCCCATGATTGCCTCCACTTTACAGTTGTCATTAAACAGAGCAAAGGTTTCTTTTCTCCTATGTGGCAGCAATGAGAAGTTTATTAATCTATCCAGAATAGTAGGGCCGGTGAGTTATTATAACTATGAAAATTCACAGGGGAGAGGGAAATTGCGGGGAGTAATTGTGTGATGAGAGAGTCTATATTCCCGGTTATTGTTCCGTCAAATCAAAACCTTATGGAGAGCTGTTGTAGAGAAGGTGACATAAAATTCATATTAATTAGGGGGAAAAACGCACAAGGGAATCCCAAGAACCCCCAAAATCCTTGTTAAAACACAAGAAAAAGCAAAATGGGAGCAAGTCAATTTGTGGGAAATACAGTGAAGATAATAAAGAGGAGCAGTAAATTCAGAAATAATTCAATGGTAGCTCTGAAGGTCACAATAAGAGTTAATGTCCTGACCTGTCTCTCATACAGACAGATGAGAGAGAGTGGGTCTGCTGTCCTCATCAATCAACAAACTATTTAAGGGACGTTTTAACCTGTAAGTATATAAAAATACATCTTAGGAAATTTACAGTTATTCACCCAATTTATCTATAAATTGACAGAAAATACATGTTACACTTTACCATTAACTCAACAAATGTTGTAATAATGTTGGTTTATTAAAGCAACAGTGCAAAACCAAAAGATATTCAACATAGTATATATGATAAATAAAAGAATCAAATTATCACATTTGAGACGCTGGAACTAAACATTTGGTTGAAAAACAACTACAATTTTGAAGCAAATTATCTGCCAATTATTTCCCATTGATCTATTATTCGATTAAACGATTGATTGTTGCAGCTCAGCTTGCATTCAATATTCATTCAGTAAATTCAGAATTCTCACAGAGCACATTTCAGAACAGATGAAACTTCTTTCATTGTAATCCTGGTTTTGGCACAATACTTACATTTTTGTGTCTCTGACCGATCATCAATCATTGTGTAAACTTAAAATATTTTTTTTCCCTCTTTTCTTTGGGGCTCAAAGTTTCAGTGGGAGGAGCCTGAAGATGATCCCCCCACTAACCCCTGACCTGCAGCTTAGTGACAGAGCAGACCACAGTTTCATTTGGTCAGATGCCTGAGCAACAACAAATTCAGTCTCAGCAGTAAAACAAGAATCAGAGAGATGCTCTTCGCAACATCCACAAGACTGTGGCTTTATCTTTATCTTCACCCAAAAAACGGGCACAGTTGTTCAAAAGCTTATTTTTTTTTTGTTTTGTTACCAATATTTAAAAATTGTAGGAAATAACACATACTTCATTGCACTTTTTGGTGACTGTCAGATGTATTTTTCAAATTATCAGCGTATGGTCTCACTTGATTATATGCACTTGAATATTGACATGCTCAAATTAATTGTTTATGCTTAAACAGAAAAAAACAAGTCAATAACATAAATACAGTGTGGGGCAGGAAGAGGCCACAGAAGTGTATATGTCATGGACACTAATGTTCTGTGTCTCCCACCATAGGGTTTTCTTAATTACATTAACCAAATGCCTTCTGCAGTGTGTGCAATCTCATGGTTAGCTGAACACCCCTGTAGCTGCCCTCACGTTAATGCCCGCACTCGTTCAGCCATGGCACCATTGTTTAAGATTAATCCCATAACTTCGCAGTAACCCTCAGTTCATGCAGACTGTACCACAGACACGGCGCCGTGTTGACACTGTAAAATAGTCAAAATCTTAGTCCTGGTGAGATCAGCAAATCATCTTAAGTATAAAAATGTATATTATTATTTCCTGAAAATAAAATTTCTACTAGCAGTTCGAGGTTTCGAGATTAATGTCCAATAACAATTAGTGATTTATGTTTTAATACAATCCACATTTTATAAAGTTTACACTGATTAAAAATTTTATAGGGACAAAATTTTATAAATGTATTTCTCTGGAAAAAACACATTTCTTTATGTCTGCTCGACACACTGATTCAAACTGACCAGGCAGGACTAATTTAAATATATTAACTATTCATTAATTGAATAAAGAGGCTAGTTAGCCCGAGGGTCGCTTTATAATCATAAACCGGGGTGTACTATTTATGCAAAACAGCAAAGTGCCATGTGCTGGCTTATTATGCTAATGATGAATGGCAAAATACACGTTTCTCCTACCCACAGAGGAGGATTAGGCATGGCAGTGTCAGCAAGTTGTTTCCAGGGTACGGAGTCTGCTCCTCCATATTACAGCATGTTGAGATGCATCTGAGTAATGTGATTCTTCTAGTCCCCCCCACACACACCATCGCCCCCACCGCCCAATGCAAACCCTCTCCGTCTTTCTCATAACATTATGTTGCGACAAGCAAGGACTTAAACAAACCACAGGCATCTTCACACACACTGACTTTTCTGTTTTGTTATTCTTTTAAAGTTATCCTAGTATGTTGGAGAAAAGTTTTAATTTACCACAAACTATAGGATATCAACAGAACATTAAGCTACTAGTTAAAAGTCCATCAACCCTGTCCAGCTCTATGTGAAAAAAACAAAAGAGAGGAACAGGCTGTGGTTTGGTATAGATCCAGGTGAGCTCCTAGAAGTGGCTGATGCAGGTGCCGTCATGCCACAGGGTTCAGAGTGGGGGGGCGACAGTTGCAGATTTCATTTGAGATCACACCCTCCCCTCTCGGCCAAAACAGTGACAGGGATCTGAGGCTACTTTCACAATACTGTACCATTTAGTTTTAAATGGCATACTGTTAAGTGGACGCCTGCCCTCAGAGTTTTTGAGTGTCTAAAACAGAATTTTGGAAATGCTGCTCTCAAGTGGCTGTTGTTGCAATGTCTCAGGGGTAAACACACTAAGCCAGACTCTTACGAAGACAAGTCGACACATCTCTGCTTTTGAAGTATTTGTGCTCTGAAATCATAAAGGACAATACATACGGGGAGCGTTGTAGTCTGGACTAGCAGCAGTGAATGCAAAACATTGTAAACACGTATTGTCAGTAACAGTTCCACCTCGTCATTGGTCCGAGAAAAAAAACAATTGCTGTTTCTCTCTGTTTGTCTTAAGAAATCAACTGCAAGGTAGGCAGTCTACTTCCTGTTTACTCTGTCATGCACATGCCCAGTGTACATGAATGGTCACATGATATGCATTTTCAGGTGTGTTAGCTGTGTTAGGAGATTACTTCTGATACGCAGCTAGAACATTCATCTGGACAGGGGTCGTTCCTGTGTGGATGTCGTACGGATGAAACTGAAATCCACTGTCACTGAAAAGAAGAAAAAAAAAGTCACATTGACTCATTGTTTTTTTTTTTAGGTCTGTGTTTGATTTGTAGGTGGAACCTTTTTTCAGTGCTAATACAAATAATCCTCTCACTACAAGTGTTTCGATGTCAATGTTTACTTTTTCAGATAAAGGTTGCTTTTTAGTTTTATTTTTTCAAAGTAACATTTTATTTTTAACACCAAAACATAAATTCATTGTCCTGGCTCCAGAGCAGACAGTCTCAGGAGCGCAAACAAACACACAAACATATTTATTAAGTTCAACAATAATTTCACAAATGGAATTTTTAAATAAAATATAAATGCAGACCAGGATAAGAAATAGATAAACACATTCCTGTGCTCCCCTTAAAATAATATATTACTCTCTTTGGCAAAAAATAAAAAGTACACACCCCTCCTCTCTCCCTCCAAATAACTTCCCAACATTCCTTATAAACTAAAAATAGTTAACAACTTGTGTGAAACCACCTAACAAAATCAAAAGGCAAAGATGAAGCAGATATCATTAAGTATCACAGATATTCATTCTCACACAGTGGACTGATGAAACAGTTTCTGTTCAGCAACCAAACATTATCCTTTCTTCTATCGTGCCTGGATTCCAAGTTAGAACATGCTACTGTACTGTAGTATATTATTAACATAATAACTACCGTATGTGCTCAGTCTTCACTTCATTCTGCCCACAAAACATTCACAAACATTTCTGTATATGAAGCTTCTCACAGGCCTCACTGTTGAGGGTATTTGAAGGGTTTCCTGGTCCCAGTTTTCAACACTTTGTGAGATTACAAACAATTGCAGGGTTGAAGATGTGTTGGTGACACAGTGGGGGCTCGAACCCAAGTTATATACACAACATACCTGTACGATCCACACATGTACACACCGCCACGGCGTCATGGCGGATGTGCGAGAGGGAACCGACATGGTCGTGACACTGAAGCAGCTGTGCGAGTTGTAGAGTTTGTACATTCTCTCGTTGTTTTGAATCGTGGCTGCTTTCCACGCCGACTCCACAGCGCGTCAGCTTGCAACGTGGCGCCCGATTTCCCGCTCGTATTACCGATGTGCCGCGGACCAATGGCAGGGGAGTCTGTCAGCGGAAGGGGCGGGGCGCTGCCGGCAACGGACCCTGTGATTGGCTGTGCGTAAGGCGGCCGGAAATCCCGGTTTGGTTGCATCGCTTCCTGCAGGAAACGGGGACAGGATTTCTCCGTCTCGCCCACCCTCCCAAAAAAAAATCGCTGGGAGTGAAGACTCATACGTGGACTTGTCTGCTGGACCAGGTGCTCTCCGTCACGTTTGGCTGTTTTTTGGATGCAGCTGTCGCACACACCGCTGCTGGAGACAGAAAGGCTGGTGCGTGCGTAGCGGTGCGAGCAGAGGAAGCTGCCACATTGTGCCCCGTGGAGTCCCCGGCCTGCCGAGACAAAAACACCCTCCTCCCCGCCCGGCCTCGGTGAGAGCCAGCGTTCACCCCCGGACCGATGGACCGGCTCGGCTCCGTGCGCGCGCTCCTCCTCCTGTGCGCGGCGGCGGCGGTGCACGGTAAACCCACGCTGCGGAAGGAGAGAGTCATCCACGACCCGGAGCTGTTCAGGCAGGCGCACGAAGACAACAAGAGCTTCCAGTACGACCACGAGGCCTTTCTGGGCAAAGACGAGGCCAAAACGTTCGACCAGCTCACCCCCGAGGAGAGCAAGGACAGACTCGGGTGAGGACCTTTTATTAGCATTGTTTGTTATTATCGCACCTTCTTTTTGGTGGGGAAGTGAACGCAGGCACCTCTCTGACAGTTTAAAGTGTCCATGTGTTGTTATCGTAAATCACCCACACCCACTCCTCTGCTGCTGTCGCGTGTCACTGCCAACATTAACATTTAACAACACGACCAGGAGTGGCTGGGAGGGATGTGCACGCCAGCAGATCTGCAGGGCTGCATCATCGTGTCACCAGCACGCACACACACACACACACACACACACACACACACACACTCCTCCAGAGCTAATTGCTCTGGCGAAATCTTAATTATGGATCACCAGAACAGAAGCGTTTGTAGGTGATGATGACGTCTGGGCGAAGAGGTCGTGTGTCACTAGACGATCTTCGCACAGTGCTCGTTCTGTCTCAGGCTTCTTGTGGTGTACCTGGGTCAGACTCTGTGCTGCTGTTCCTTGTTTCATTTTTTTCTTTGGATGACAAGCTGGCACCATGTAACACGCGTTGGCTAACTGGGCTTCCCCCCTCAAAGAAAAACTCTTCCTGTGGTGCTGGGAGTGGGAGGGTCTCTGCAACATCTCAACGTGGCAGCCCAGCTCTAAGAATACACCACAGCTACACTGCACCTCTTTTTTTACTAAAAAATGGGTTTGCCCGCTCCTCCTACCAGAGTCTAATTGAAGCCACATCCCTTGTAGTATAAATGGCACTACCACACACATATTTATTTATATACATATATATTTGGTTATTATCCTATTCTGCTGGCCTGTGACCACAGTGGACCAGTGTATTGTGGGACATGTCACCAGTGGGTTAAATGTGAGACAGCACAAAGAATGTCTCCTTACAGCGGCTTCCTTTCTTCCCTCGTCTCGCAGTAAAATCGTGGACCGGATAGACGGCGATGCCGATGGCTACATCACCACGGCCGAGCTCAACGCGTGGATCAAACGCGTGCAGAAGCGCTACGTGTATGAGAACGTGGCAAAGGTGTGGACGGACTACGACCTGGACAAAGACAACAAGATTTCATGGGATGAGTACAAGCAAGCCACATATGGATACTACCTCTGTAAGAATTCCCTTTTATCAAGCACTCCATGTCCCCGGTTTTTAATGTACAACACGGCTGTTTACAGGCGTGTTGTACATTAAACGGTACGGTAACCTGGTTACCTTGATTTCGCCCTCTCTTAGCGAACCCGGAGGAGTTTGAGGAGGCCAGAGATCAGTTCAGCTTCAAAAAGATGCTTCCTCGAGACGAGAGGAGATTTCAAACTGCTGATCTGAACGGCGACCTGGCAGCAGACAGAGAGGAGTTCACCTCCTTTCTCCACCCTGAGGAATTTGAACACATGAGGGATATTGTAGTTCTGGTAAGCCCTCTGTGCCCACCATATGATTAACTGTAATTAGAAAGGGGCGGGGTAGTTTGTTGTCTAAGACAAGTATTAGACTAAGACTTACACAGAGAAAAAAAATCCCATCAAGTTAAAGTTTTGTAAATTGCTTGCTCTCTAAGAAATATACTTTCCTTACACCAGCAAATCTGAGTTTCTGCCGCGTGTATTTAATCTGCTGGGCCTCTCGGATGTGCCACGTTTGGACGACTCCCAAATTAAATTTTAACTCGGCCTGGAAATTATTGAGTTTCTGTATTTTTTTTGGAACAGGTCCAGGGGGATGGACTGACTGTCCTATTTAAGACGCCGTCTTTAAATATAAATTTAGCTCCGTGGAACAGTTGTGTGGCAAATCTTAGGAGTGATGCACTATGCTGCTGTGTTCATAAAAGTTGTACTACCCATTTGACAGAGTTAATTATTAATTGATCATTTTTACGATGGCACCCAATGTTACCGAGGAACAGTTTCGCCCGTGGCGTCTCCGCTGATAGTGGTAAATCTGGCTAGAGATCTGTAGGAAGAAGGTTAGATTTCTGTCTTTATGACGCAGATCTTTCGCACAACTATGTATTGATGAGGACACATTCACACCAGCCGGAAGATTTCCAGAACATTCAGACGAGGGGTGGCGCCTGGGTAGAGCGCCTGCTCAGTCGCCGTGAATCTTCTGGAGATTTTCCTGCTGTATTCTCATAATCGTCTCACTTGGACGTATACTGTTATTTTTAGCAGGGGCCTTGGCAGGAAAAGTTACAGATAATCTGCGGACATTCGCGTTCTCACTTACAGCCCCCCAGGAAAGTTCCGGACATTGTCCAGACATCAGTGCATTTCTGAAAGCAGCTTTATGACAGGAATGTCGACTGGCTGAACTTGATATATTGATCCTTGAATGGACGACCGTGATTGTGATGCATCTCTCCCATGCTCATGAAAAGCACAGAACATCTCTCCCACTGTCAGTGTTCACAGCGGTCTATAGTGGTCGATTGGTTCTACGTTTTTAATGCACTTCTCTTCTTGTTTACACGCAACCTTTCACAGGTTAAGTCGGCATAGAGAATGGATGGATGCTCTGATTACTCTCTATAACTTATTTATTATTAGACTGCAGAAGCTACATGGCCATTAATCATTCAGCAGGGTTCACAGAGGGCGTCTCACCTGAGGATGTACACAGTGATTTGAATCTCTAACGCTGCGTGCGTGTGATACTCTCACATGCATGGCAGTTACTAAACATGCAAGTGTGTGGTTGTTAACTAATGCTCCGCTCACACGGCAGACCTCGAAGAGACCGTTTAGTCAAATTCACACTCTGTCAATTCCAGGATGTGAAAGAGAAAATTATCTAGCAAGGCTTTAGAGTTTATTTGCTAAGGACAAGTGCATATCACTTTTGAATGTGGAAGGGTCAGCACTCATCAGCTGGCAATCCTGTGATTGTAGCGTCAGTCTGCCCGACCAGCTGTTAGTTGACCCTCATCCTGCCTGGGGGCGACGTGTTTGTCTTTTATTACTCAAAGTGAAAGTTTCAACTATTGTTGGCCGTGTGTCTCCCTGTAATGACACAGTTAACTCGTTGCAGGAAACCCTCGAGGACATTGATAGGAACGGCGACGGACACGTGGACGAGGACGAGTATATCGGTGAGTTCAAGCATTAATAAGAAGTGAATCAAATTCATTTGAAATAAGCAAACAAAAACCCAGTAATAGAAATAACTACAGCATCACTAAAGACATATACAAGCTCAGCAATGTGCTGTCCAATGCAATAAAACCAATTAATTAATAATGATTAATATACACCAGTGCACCGTAGAATTCCAACCCCTTCGCTTTTTTTGTCATGTTGCGATTCCAACCAGGTTTTGTTAAGCTTGCAACTGACATATGTGGTTCCCATGTAAGCAGGGATTAATCAAAGAAGTGTATTTAATGTGTAAATTTGGTCTCATTTGTCTGGACTCCTGTGCAAACGTCGCGGCCCTCTTGTTGTTTCAGCCGACATGTTCGCTCATGAGGACGGGGGTCCGGAGCCAGACTGGGTCAAGACCGAGAGGGAGCAGTTCTCTGATTTCCGAGACTTGAACAAAGATGGCAAAATGGACCAGGACGAGATCCGCCACTGGATTATGCCCCAAGACTACGACCATGCCCAGGCCGAGGCCCGACACCTGGTTTATGAGTCGGACCAGGACAAGGTACAATTTGACTGAGCTTCATCAGCATGTCCAAGTCCTGCTTCCTTTTCATCTTATGTATATGAAGTGATGGCAAAGGACCACAATAACGATAATGACAATGATTAAATTGAATATCCCATTATTTCGGCTTCTATTGCTGTATTTGGAGGCGTGGTCTGAGATTGCCAAAATATTTCAGTGCATTAAGTATTACTGATCTTGTAATTCCCGTTATCCTCTCCTTCTTCTCCTCAGGATCAAAAGCTGACCAAAGAAGAGATTCTGGAGAACTGGAACATGTTCGTCGGAAGTCAGGCCACCAACTACGGAGAGGACCTCACCAGGAACCACGACGAGCTCTGAGCTCTCGGTGTGTGTGAGTGTTGGTGAGAGGAGGTATGTTCAACATCTTTGTCTTCCAACGACACAGACTCTTTTGCCTCCTCCCACCGCTGCTGCCACCACGCCAACGTTTCCTCGTAATAGTGGGACGGACGTCAGTGTGTCGAACCCTAAACCAACACTGTAGATATCAAAGGAGGAGGAATGTTCTGTCCCACCACTAAGAGTCCACCTCAGTGTTTATGTCGACGGCTCTGTTTCTGACATTCAGGAGCAAAGTCCGACTTGGTGGGCTTTGTTTCCATCGACGGTGCCTTCCAGCCGCATCGTCGGCTCCGCTGCCTCAGAGATGTGTGTAGACGGTCTTTACATAAAAACCTGTCATAGCTGAATGCTGAGCTTCACACAAATTGTCAGATACATGAAGAGCAACGTTAATGTGAAATTACAGCTAAGAACGTTTGTGCTGGTTTTATTTATTTATCAATTAACTTCTGAACTGTAAGTCTGAGTGTTCTGCAGGATTACTGTGTTCACATAGAGATTTCTTTTTAACTGAAAACAAATAATGTTTCTTTGTTTACAGTTTTTGTTCTGGCCGTATTATTTTTATTATTATTACTCTTTAGGATTACTCAAATGCTATAAAACTAACTGATGTTCAACGGCATGGTTTCTGCACGTGTTTGGTTTTAGTTTAGCCTGTGAAAGATTTTATTTTCTTCATACATGGTTTGTTATGTATTTATTGGTATACTTAAGGCCAACAGTATGCTCCATGTTAAATTTGAATTGACTTTTGCTAATGTTACATTTGAGCTTTAGCTTTTTACAACTGTTCCATATAGCAAATGTTGGACATCGGAGAAGGGAAGATGAGTTCCCTTTACTCACGTTCTTGTTACATCACTCCAAGGTCGTCTTCTGTATCAGATGACCACAATGTTGTTTTTTTTCCCCACTGCAATTTACATATATATACTGTTTATCAATCTGGTGTTTTGAACATCAGAAATTGATCTTTTGTCATATTAATATTGTGAAAGAAATAGTTTGAATGACATAGACCAATGTTTTTTTTTTGTCAAATTAGCGCAACTCAAAACCCTTTTTCTTCTTTGTCTTCTTTGTCCTTTTTCTGTTGTGCTTTGTTGACTCGAACCTCGGCTACATTAGTAGTCCACATCTCACACACGCACAAACAGATAAATATCTTCCACACTGCACATGCTCATTACTTGTGTCAAAATAAAAGAACAAAAAAAATGTTTTGTTTTTTTGTGAATCTGTTCAACATCAGTATAGATCAAACCAGAAAGTATTATTTATAATCATTTATCTTTGCATAGATACCGTTTCTGTTCATGTAGGCAGCTTGATTGAATCATTTCTTCTCAGTCTTTACAGCTATGACTTACTGAATTATCTAAAAATGGATAATGTTTAATAATGATAGGTGTCCTACTTCCCTTGTCTCCTTGTCGTTACAGAGCATGGGTGCAGGTGGACACGTAATTCACTCACAGTTTGAAATGATCAGGGTCAGCAGGGTCTAAATTAAGTAATGGGGAAATCTTTTTACCCTCCAAAAGGTCCAAACTTTGGGGTCCAAGAGGTCTGGCTGAAGATCGATGCAGCTGTGGAGCTCTGCACTAGACAGGTGACCTCCACTTTAGACTAGAGGTGACGACAAGGGTGGCGCGAAGAACAACGTAAGGTAAGATATGCTAGGGTCAGGGTCA
Source organism: Scophthalmus maximus (assembly GCF_022379125.1). Lineage (NCBI taxonomy): Eukaryota > Metazoa > Chordata > Actinopteri > Pleuronectiformes > Scophthalmidae > Scophthalmus > Scophthalmus maximus. The sequence goes on along the minus strand of NC_061518.1, from coordinate 15,107,504 downwards.
GGGTAAGGGGTTAGAGTTAACAAATCACAAACGAAAAAACACCCAGCTACTTCCTTATTGTAGAGTGGAGGTCACGTGTGTCTGGTCTAGAGTGGAGCTCCAGTCCACAGCCAGACCTTTCTCTTGTGGTTAGTATTTTTCTACAGGGAACTTTGGGGCGGAGTTTGCAGCGCTGAAAATGCCTGATTGGTCGAGTACACCTGCGTTATATTTCAGTCGGTCAATCTTGGCAATAGCTCATAAAATCTGTTTCCTTATTCAGTCCATCATTTCAGGTGTTTCGAATAAACTCTAGTGCTCGTCTCTCTTCCAATCAACGGCAGCACAATTTGTATCTCTCCCATGTTTTCTGTCGTTGTGGTGCATTGCTCGATGTGTCGTTGTTGTTTAGTCTTCTGCATTACTGCCGCCTGGTTGAGTGGAACATCTTATTGTAGCTGTCAATTGTTCATACGATACTGGCCTAATTTTCCCTAATATACGCTGGTCCTTAGGCCATGGTGGAAACGCAGGTGAACAACAATCTGCTCCCTTGAACACTTCCTGGGAATAAACGTTCCCGGAACCTTTGGTCAAATCGAGGCTTGAGTGCATGAGGCACTGGAGCGTGAGAGGGGGACAACATACTAAAAGTTCATGTGTATGGGCTGTATGAGCTTAAAGTTTCACAGGGGGAACACTGAAGGTAGCTTCTGTGTGTGCTGGGTATTGGATCGCTCAAGTCTGTGTTCAAGTTTTTGACCGGCTGAACATCGGGAACAAGCAGACACCGTTAACACTTCTCTTGACTAATCGCAGTCTACACACACACACACACACACACACACACACACACACGTGCGCAGCAGAGATGGAGCTGAGCTGACTTACTGTTGCTGCTGGCTGTGGCAGTAAAACTCTCAGATGTAACTGAGAAAGCAGCTCTGCAACCCAGCCTGTCCCCTCTGCTTGCTCATGTGGAACATATGGATATATGTGTGCCAGTTAGCAAGACAAGTCAAGCGGGACCAATGCGATAAAGCTCATTAGGAACAAGGGACAGGGCGATGTACGTGTGGGCTGTGTTAGTCTGTTGTAATGAAGGACACTTCCTCAAACACTCTCGGACCTACAGCAGCCCTAAAATGTCTTGTTGCATATTTTTACTCTCTCCAAAATTTATTTGGCCTTTTTTTTCAGGTTTAGGTGACTTTGTTGACAATAACAATGAGTATTTCATTGGCAGAAATAGGTTACCAGATTCTGGCATGGCTCCACTTGTACAGTGTCATCCCAGAATGCAAATCTCTTTCTTTGTTCATCTGACAAAAAGCTCCAGGTCTGAGGAACATCCAGCATTTTTTCATCTTTGGGCTTGACCATGTCCGTTAGGTAATCTAATGGTTGGGGGTCAGTCTTGCATCATACATTTGAATAATTGGGAGCCCCAGAACACCAAGTGGCTCAGTGTGCTTCCTCCGAATAGCATATGAGGTTTGTCATGTGTCAGGGTGCATCTCGGTGTCCGCAGCCAACATGTGAGTGAAGGTGGATGAGTATTAATGGTGCGCGGAGATGTAAAAAATAACAAAATGCGTGTTTGCCGTGTGCAAGACGGGGGGCACGTGGCCTCTGTGCAGCCTGCCTTGCGGTCATGTTTAACAGCCTGCCCCTCCTGTTTATGATAGGATCCTAATCATTCACACTGGGGGAGTGTGTGTACAGTAATGCCTTCAGACGGCGCTCATATGAGTGTCTGCGTAGATCAACCCCTCTCTACTGACAATAATGAGCCCTCTGGGTGAGATCAGGATGGAGACAGTGGCAGAGGGAGGGAGGGGTCACAAAGGGTAGCATATTAATGTCTGCGACCATGAGCCTCCCCATGTCGGTATAATTTTCACCTACACCTACAACAATCTCCTTTTAAAGAGTGTGTTTCATGGCACGCTGCGATTTCCATATCAGCAAGTAACAAGAGCAAACCAAAAAACAGAACTACAATTAAACTACAGTACCCGCATAACAAACTACACAGTGCATACACCCCCCCCCCCCCCCCTGTTATTCTGCTTCTCTCTGACTCTTGTCATCATGATGGCCTATTTTTCATCTGAAAATATCCACGCTCCCTCATCTTTGTCTTTCATCTCTTATGTTTGTTCCTTCCACCCTGGGGATTTGTAGCCCAGGGTGTTGTCTGTAATGATCTTTGAGACATCTGACCCATCCTGGGGCTTTCATAACAAACTTTCTGCCCATTATATAATAAAATGCATGATAGCAACAAAAAAAAGAAAGAAAGAAAATAGGACAATATCTGTTCATTATGCAGCTGTTTAGACGAAACACTTTCTATTTACCAAGCTGAATGGGGACTTTTCTTGACATCTCAAGAGATTGGCTTTCCCTTATTCTTCTGATTTAAGGGTCAACGTATCTGTTATAGTTTTATTACTGATGCAGCAGTGAATGAGGCAAATAAACAACTGCCCACAGAAGAACCTACTATTACTGCCATCACCAACATAAGTATTAGAATCACTACTAGTTGTCATATACTGTATATGTTATAATCAGTCAGCTGCCCATTATGTGTATACTCAAAAAGGTCATGGTGTGCACACATGATGCACAAGGCTGTACCTGCCATTAAGGACTCCGAGGTCACGTCCTCTCATTTTGCTGTGGATTTGGGAGTTTTACCAAAAAAAAAGGAAGGACTTTACATTGTACATTCCAAAAAACTTGCTGTGGATGATATTTTACAGGCAGATTCCAATTAGTTCTTTGTGTAATTTATTGTGTGTTGTGCACCCTAGCCCATATGGACTTATAAGACAATACTGTTGCAGGGGTGAAACCTTGTTAGACATGAATGAATAATTTTGACTTCTGTCCGAGGCTCTGCCAATATAATCAGACATTAAAATAAAAGGTCCCCTTTGGACTTCATCCTCAATCTTAAATCATGAAATGAACAAACTATTTCCAGTGTATCATGTGGGGAATTTGAATTTACAGGAAAATATCTATTTAAAAAAATTAAAGAGATAAAGTTTGGTTAGTGTGGTTAAGATCTTCTGACGGGCCGCACTGGGTCAACTTGACTCATGAGCTCAGTTCTTCTAAAAAGACTGGCTACAGCCCTGATGATATGCAGACCATTTCCTCTGTGTTCGTGCAAGTTGTGTGATTGTATGTGCGTGTCATGTGAATGTAGGCTAATTCAGCGCCTCGCATGTTTCTACTTCTGGAAAATGAAGCTTGAAGGAATCCATCAATCTTTCATGCCATCACAGAGAAAGTGGTTATCCATCTTCCGCACCGCAAAAGGACTCTACTCCTCCTAGTGGTGATGAGACAGAACAAGAGGAAACCTTGTGTCTTTTAACAAGTGCACTTGTGCTCGTGTATCATCATGAGTTTTTATGTGCCCATCAATGCGGTGTAGATATGAAATAGGCCATTAATGACTACACAATTAGAGGGAAGGCTTTAAAGAGCAATACATTTCAATTTAGGAACCATAAACCTAGTGAGTTGGTAACTAATTATAACTGCCTTTGGAGTAATGGGAGCTCTTTGGACTGAGGTCAGAATGACTCAAAATCAGTTCCGACCAGCTTTTACACGGCTGCTTAGCGGCTCTAGTCGCCCACTCATTGTGACAGGCTGCAGCATAGCTTATATGATATATGCAGAGAGAAACTTTTCAAGTTTCAATTAAAAGATGGACACAGTGGCCCGCAGTAGAGTTGTTTTGGAGTTCACGACAGCGAGGGCGGAGACAATGTTATCCCAGTGAGACGGATATCTTTGGACAAAACGCCTCTCTCGCTCCATTTGTCAACATTTGTCTCCCTCCTCTCTCCGGTCTTCCCTCCCCATGTCCCAGCATCTGGATACCTTTGGGATGGAGGGGAGGAGAGGGGAAACAAGGCCCCGTTTCATCTGTCCCATCCCACTGCTCCCCAGGGGGGCTTGAGTTGGTTTGTGATCTTGTAACTCACATGATAGAGACACATCTAATCCTGTCAGAAGTTAATATCTTCCAGCGTAATAGAGGAGACAGCGGGAGGGAGAAATAAGGAGAAGATGAAAGACGGGACAGTTGAGTAGTTTTCTTCTTCTTTTTTTTAAAGCTCTATCTGTCTCCATTTGTTGGCCCACATATTGGTTTTGGGTTAGAGTACACATACTATTTGTGTTTCTGGGCCTGTGTACTCTCATGGGATCTTCCCGGCTGCTGCCTGCATATCTGACAGACTCCTCTCAAGGTGTTTTCCCCTCGCTGTCTTTCTGTATCTGCTCCATCTCTGCTCCCTGAGTGAGAAAGTTTACCCTCTAGGCCCCATCTGAGCTCCAGGCCCCCCAAGGCCTCTGCATTCCCAATGCTCCTACACACCGGAGCCCCTCAGGCTCCCTGCTATACCACAGGGAAAACCCCCCAAGAACCCCAAGGCCCCTCAGACTGTGGAGCAGCAGCTCTGCACAAGAGAGCTAGCCTGAGGGGAGAGGGGGGGTTATAGTTGTCTGGGAATACAACTAAAAACATGCTTCACTTAACATATGAACAGGCCCTGACAGCGCCTCCTGTCGGTGCAGCATTGTTTTTGCATGTGGGCCTTGTAACACTGTTGAGTTTCCTTTCTGGTCTCTGGGGCCTTGACCTTGTTAACAATCCCTTGAGGCTCTTAGAGGCCTCCGTGCGCTACATGTGCAGTGACCTTTCCAGCTCCCAGAGGTTAAATAACGTCTTTTTTGCCCTAAGAATTACAGCAGGAGCTTTGTGCTGATGTTGGATGCACCTGGGACTCCCCTGGAAGACATATTGAAAATTAAAATAACCCTTATTAAACCAAGTGAACGAAGAGGCTCATTATTCTATATAAGTTAATAAAAAGCGTGAAGGGAGTGAAGGTTGGAACTTGCATTTATGGATTTAACTGTGCTTAATTCATGGCTTCGATTGTGAGGGTGAGGTTATATTGTGCTTGCATTCAAAAAGGAAAAACCTTCCGGGAGGGGGATTGCATGTGGTTTGGAGGCTGTGAAGTTAGCAGGCCTGCTGTCCTACAGATGTCTTGGGCTGTGCGTTACCAGGTGTATGTCACCTGAGATTACCCACGCTGACACCCCCTGAAGGCAAACAGCCAGCAGTACAGCTGAGGGGGCATCTGGTGGCGTGTGTGTGTGCGCGTATGTGTGTTCATGCATTCAGATTGGCGGTAACGTTTGAAAGAATGGCAAGGGTGAGCAGACATTTGTTGTGTTATCAGAAATCAGCTCCTTCCACAAGCTCCAATCAGAGACTCTCTCAGTCGATCTGAGGAATGTAGATCAGATACATCAATGCGGGGTTGAGGTCAGTGTCTATTTGAGTGTGTGTGATAATGAAGGCAGTAATGATAGAAGGCATTTAAAGCATGATTCCCCGTGCACCATGCAGCCTTGGCAGTCCTCTGCTGAGAGTGAACTGGAGTGAGTAAAATGTTCAACTCCACTGTCCCTCTGATCTTCCCCCGCTTCCCAGCACCCCTGCAGAGAGAGAACAAAGAGAAGCACTTCTTAATCAAAGTGCAACGGATTAAGAGACAGAAAAACACACCACATCACAGAGATACTACCTCACAGCCATTACGTGGATTGTTGAAAACAACTTGAATCAGGACTTCAAATGAGCCGTGTGCGAACTTGAAATGGGAGAACGGCATTTTAATCTCTCTGTTAGTTTGGAAAGTGTCAGGGTTGGCGGTGGAAAGGAAGCAAGTAGTGTCAGGTGCAGGGTTAATACCTTCAGTAAATGTGCCCTGAGGTTTCCATCTGTACATTTACAGCTGAAAGCAAAATATACTATGCTTGTACGTGTGATTTTCCAGGTATGTGACTTCATTAGCCCACAGAGCCATGCAACACCTCTGTGTGCCAACACACCGGGTCATATTTTATTAACAGACCTGCTGCAGCTGAATCACCCCATCGCCCATACTCTTGCACACGAGCTGACACACAACTCCATCCACATCATGCATATTTGATGGTTCAGGACATTTGCTGAACGCGCCTTCCTGTTTCTCACGTTCGTTGACGTTAACATACCTATTGTGAATAGTCAATGCCACTAAGGGCAAGATGAGGTGGACATGGGGAATCTGAAAACTGACGTGAAAAAGCATTGTAGTATTTTTTTTGCTGCAGAGACACTCCAGCACTCACAGCCTGAGTCTGAGTCCTGTGTGCTGCACTGAAAAGGCTGATACTGCCATCATGTGGACCGAGGATGTAAAGTGCTGTTCTAAACTGGAGGCTGTTCATTACAATAGGGACCTCTGTGTGTGTGTGTGTGTGTGTGTGTGTGTGTGTGTGTGTGTGTGTGTGTGTGTGTGTGTGTGCGCGCGTGTGTGTGTGTGTGTGTGTGTGTGTGTGTGTGCGTGTGAGTGAGTGAGTGTGTCAGGGCCAAGCCTGTGCAGAAGGGGGCAGTGGATGAAGTACAGCCAGCTGACACTGAGGTATGTGTCTTTTCTAATGAGATTTATTGGGCTCCAGATGTTCGTAGTTATGAAGATGTGTGTCGGAGATTTAGGAGGGTGAGACCTGCACCCTGTCAGAGTCACAGTGGGGTGCTGTTTTACTGTCTGTCACCCCCCTCATGCCCCAGCAACACCGCTCATAGGTGGCCTCTTAGCCTGACAGCAATAACGACCCTTTTCGTCCTGTCTCTCTCTGTCTCTCTCTCACACACACACACACACACACACACACACACACACACAAAAGCACACACTTTAATTCTTGATACCCACGGGAACCAACGTTTTATAACCTTTAAAAAACACAGAAAATACAAAAGGAATGTCTATGAACGTGAGCAAATACAAATATATACAGAGCAATATGGTGGTGGTGAGTATCCTGTGTACCGCAAGAATATAGATATGTTCACATTTGCGAAGCAAAAATTCTCTGCGTTCAGCTTTATGGACAAAAGTGACATTATGTCCATTTTCTGAATCCAGTTTACACGGTCCTGCACATTTTCAAGGTGACACAATTTTAACAATAAAACAAGAAGCCAGTGCAAGTGTACAGAAATTTTCCAAAATAGTATATCAACACATTTCTCATCTCACAGTTAAAAAAATCTTCTTGGCTCAGAATTATTGTGATATTATATCCTCTCAAAGTCCGAGTTTTAATGTCAAATAAGCGAATGACAGTGGAGGTGCATCTTTAGGATCTCGTGGATCATCAGTGAGTCTCTCCTCCCGACGTCACCTGGGTGGCAGAGGGAGGCGTCAGCTGTGCTCATCACACCAGCGAGTCTGACAAGGCACCACAACCGCTGACCAGGCTGCAGGCATCTTTCTCTACTAGCTGGCACAACATATTGTCACCTTCCTCTTGGTCGTCGTCCTCCTCCTCCTCTTGCTGTTCAGATGGCAGGCTGCAGCTTGGTCAGGTTCCTCTGGTGCATGCTGTGGTGGCGCACCAGCTCGTCAGAGCGGGCAAACTTCTTCTGACAGTTGGACCAGCGGCAGGTAAAGGGTTTCTCACCTGACAGAGAGCGGGGGGGAAAAACAAGAGAAATTGTTGCTTTAGAGTAAATTCAACCGTTGGAATGCAAGCTTGGGATTAAATGTACATGACTCAAAGTCAGAGAAGAATGGAGATGTAGAAAATAAAGGTATACGCACTTGTTTTACCTGTATGAGTCCGAGTGTGCGTCTTAAGGTGGTCTGACCGTGAAAACTTTCTCTGACACGTCTCGCACTGAAAGGGCTTCACTCCTGCACAGAGGGGACGGTGGATGAAATGAGAATGGCAGAGTTACAGTTTCAACAAGTTGGCAAACTTTCTCTGACACGTCTCGCACTGAAAGGGCTTCACTCCTGCACAGAGGGGACGGTGGATGAAATGAGAATGGCAGAGTTACAGTTTCAACAAGTTTGTGTTGTTTCATTTTACGATTGTTTAAAATGATCTGAATTAACCAAATCGAGAAATTAAACATGTCTTGAATATGAAGGTGTTTGTTGGGTGTCATATTTGAACAAGTAAGAACTGCAGCAGTGTCCTGTTCTGAAGCCAGGATTTATATGGTGAAACAATAAGTATTGTTGTTTAGACTGTGTCAAAGAGGTTGATTCTTAAACTTTAACTAGTGGAATTCTGCACTGGATTATATATAGCAGACATGATTCCAATAACACACATCCATTTCAGCAAAATTTGACCAAAATTTCAAAGAATAAAATCAGCGAAATGTTTTGATTATTTAGATTAGTCACATGACCTGTTCATTTTCTAACCCAATGACTGTTTCGAGGGTCCACACCACACAGCAGGGAAATACCAAATCAGTACTTTAATCCACCAGTTATTTATCTAGTAGCCAAAAAAGTGGTCAAATTTTAGTAAATCAAATTGAACCTTTAAATTCCCAGAAAAAAAAGGGGTGAGCTCAGTGCCTTCGTGTGCGGCCCAAACAGATCCAGTAGCTTGACACTTGTGTACTGTACCTGTGTGTCTGCGCTGGTGCCTCTTTAACTGGTCGGAGCGGGAGAATCTGCGGCCACACTCGGTGAAATCACACTGGTAAGGCTTCTCGCCTGCGAAAAAATATCATCATCATCATCGTCACTCTTATTACAAGAATTTAAGATCATCAGTATCATATGTACCACCACTATTTTCCCTGTGCCAACTTTCACATCTGTGCCATCACATTATTAGACATAGTTCAGCACCATTCATGTGCTGAACTATGTCTAATCTATGAAGAGAAGCTGTTTGACGTCTGAGCAGGAAGCGGTGGTATACATCACATAGATAGATAGATTGATAGATAGATAGATAGATAGATATTTACTTTATTTATCCCAAGCTAGGAAAATTCCAGTGTTACAGCAGCACGTTTCACACAGCACACAAAATATATACAATATATACACAAACAAATGTAAAAATATACGAATCGCAAAAATATAGATTGTCTCACCGGTGTGTTTGCGGCCATGCATCTGCAGATGTGACAGTTTGAAGTATCTCTTGCTGCAGCCAGGGTAAGCACAAACAAATGGACGCTTCTCATTGGCCTCTGACCTCACAACTGCCGGAGCAATGCCAGGTACCCGTCTGACGTCCTTTCAGACAGAGCAGAGGAGAAAGACTGAAGAGGGCTTCGTGGTAGAGACGTGCACTTTGTGTTTGAATTTATTATATATCTGTGTATGTGTGTGTGCTTGCATGTACCTGTAGTCCTCTGAAGACACTGTGTGTGTGTATGTGGTACTGGGCACTGAGAAGCATGGGTGGAGGTGGGACTGGGGGTTCACTCTCGTAGCTGGTGGTATGGCCACTGCCGGGGACGTTTTTTAAATTGATTAAAACATGGAAAACTTTGACAGCAAAACAGTTGCTATTCTGTAGATAAAGCATAACAACACAACATAATAAAAGCCTTCTTTGTGTTGATTTGTTATTGATATTCAATATTTGGAAAGTCCATTAAGAAGTGAGGTCCGACCAAAGTGTTCTCACTTTGCAAAAACTTAAAAAACAAAAACGGCCTTTAAGTCATGTAGTTTTACAAGTACACACACACTCACACACACTCACACACACACACAAACACACTCTCTCTCTCTCACACACACACACACATAATCTTCCTGATTTCCCTAGGCAGTAGGCCAACAACCATCTGGTCATCTCGTCCTCCTCTGCACCACCACAAATAAAACACACTCAAGACCTAAAGAATAGAATGTTATGTAAAAGAAGGAAAAAAGAGAGAGACGCTCACCTCTTCATGGAAGATGCCAGGGAGTTCATTTGATTCCACGTTACACACTCCAGCTGAGATGCCATTTGATAAACGTTATCACTGAGTGAAACAAAAGCAGTTTGTAAAATTTCAAGACAACAAAAATATTTTCATGCATTAGCATATTAAAGGGTTATGGAACAAGATTAGCGGAAATTAGAAAACCCTGACAATATTTATGTTAATGTTGTATATTCTTCCTGTCATTTCTGCTCTTTTTCCTCTTCATCTCTCTTGTATGGATAATGAAGACATTTCATTGAGGGGGAACTCCAAACGGTTATTAACACATCCTCTCCACCCACCACACTCCTCACTGGCTTCATTAAAAAACATGGGCTCTGAGCCATTCTTTACCTTGGCAGATCACACTGGTGTGTACACACACACACACACACACACACACACAGACACACTTGGACATGCAACTGTGCACACTGCGGGGGTGTGTGCCTCGGTGCCTAGCACACCACGGACCAGTGCATGACATCACTCTGTCCTCAGTATCATTAAAGGTGGGAAACAGTTTCGGGGGAATTCTGGACGGCATTTCTTGAGAAGTCCTTGAGGGAAGGATCACGATGGGCCCGCTAATCAGCTCTAAACTATGTTTAACAGTGGAAAGACTCACAGATATCTGACATGTATACACAGTGTGTGCGTGCGTGCGTGTGTGTGCGTGCGTGTGTGTGTGTGTGCGTGCGTGTCTGTGCGTGCGTGTGTGCGTGTGTGCGTGTGTGTGTATGTGTGTGTTTGAGGGTTTCCAGTTCATGCTGAACGCACTAACAACATTGAAGTCTTCCCCCTCCTCAACAACTGCTGCTCCAGTATTTGGGGTGCACATGTTCCTTTTCCTCCAACAACATTGCAGGGGGGCGGCATTCAAAGAATTTCATCCTAATTCCACCTCTGATGCTTTGCATCAAAATGAAAACAAGTTGGAAACACAAGCAGAGGTTAAAATAAGCAGACTCCCTGTCCCAGCAACCCCAGCCCCCCTCCCCCACCTGACTTTCATTTTCACTGAACGTGTCTCTTTTACTTCTCTCCTCGTTTTTTTCCTCAGGGTGGACTCAGACACATCAGCAGTAGATCACTCAGTGTTTGTTTTGGCCTGCTGAGCGCCAGTGGGTAACACTTAACCTCAGGACACATTTAGACAGGGCAGAGGCGGACGCAGAGGCTTAACATGGGATCAGAGAGAGTTCACACCTCTAAGAAATTACCAGCAAGTAAGCAAGCTGCAGGTGATGTCAGGGCATCGCTGAGCGAGAAGTGTGCGAATGTCTGGGAAGAGTTGGAATTCTACGGAAAGAGGATTCTAGGTAGTCGAATGCAGCAACAACAATTCGACACTCAGGGACAAACTGTACCTGTTGTAGTTTCTCAGCAGCAGAGCCTGGTTGCTCGGACATGATTCGGGAGGATTGTGGCAACCAAACATGGGCGGAGGAGCCGGGTACTGCTGGTCAACTGAATGCAAGAAAATATACATTTTAAAATAAGAATGTCTTCACGTTATCAAATAATCTGACACTTGATTTATTTAGTTATTGATTATTTGTTTGGGTTATAAAATGTCAAGAAAACTAGGCTTGGGCATTTTAGATTAAAGACTGACTTAAATGGTTAATCAGTTACAATTATAGTTTTTCCTAGTTTATTTTCTTTTGATCGACTAAATCAATTAAACAACAAATAGTTTAAACTTTACTTTAAAAAATGCTGGTCGTCAAAGTTGTACACTTTCCATTGTCTAACAGCAGATTGATAACAATGTCACGTTCTGCGTAAAACTTTCCAAAGGATGATCTTGTACAAAATGTTTGGATTATTAAATGACCTCTGTCCCAGAACACACACAAAACACATTCAACCTTTGACTCCTAATATTTTATTAGCATAAATAATTGTTTGTTTCACGCACAGCTCTTCTTTTCAAAGAGAGGAGAGGCCAATTAGAAACAGTGGTGCTGTTCGGGTTCGTATGGTATATTGGTCCCCAGACAGTTTTTGACATTCCAGCAGAGTCACATTATGCTGTTTCCTCAACTTATCACTCCCAGAGTCATTCGCCGTACGTATGCTGAAAGAGTGAGAGTGTGTTTGTGTATGTCTGCCAGTATGAATGTGTGTGCACGTGTGTATGTGCGTGTGTGTGTGTGTGCGTGTGCGTGTGCGTGTGTTTGTGTGTGTGCGCGTGTGTTTGCACGCACAGTGATGGAGAGAGATAAAGGAAAAGGGCGATCCTGTTGTGATATGAAAAATGAGGGGTTACTTATATAACCTTGCGGTGACATGACAGTCTCCCATTCTGCGAGTCAATTTAGTGGAAAGACGTGTGGATGCAGACAGTTACCTATGTTGTTCGGCGGTGACAGTGTGTCCTCATGTTTGAAGGAGAGGCCGGAGAGCTGAGGGGTGTGATGAGACGCATTGTGACCACAGCTGGGGTTGCTGTCAAAACCCACGGCCCCATAACCTGAAGAGAGAAAATGAAAAGAGAAGCGATGGGACATTTAAACAATTAGATTTCCATCCCACAAATGACTGTAACAGTCCGAAGCTTGTAGACTCTCCAGTATCTGATCAGTTATCTGAACCCTGCTGCTAGTAGCTCTGAGGGCCTCGAGGCTTACTACAGAGAGACATTCATCACACGACTAAATCCACTTTCCCTGTAACATACCTACTTTTTCCACCCATCCATCTTTGGCCTTGTGGTTGCATGCAGATGGAAAAGGAAATTTGGCAACACAACACTGATAGACTGAGATGAGCTACTGTGGAATATGATCATTAGAAAAACAACACTGAGAAGCAAGGAATTGCATGTGTGCTAAATTCATTACATTTATTAGACTTACAAATGTTAATTATATTATAGTAATAATTTAAACAATATACCGCATTTTAAAGCAGAATGACAAATTTGATAAAACACACAAGATTTGCGTACTTGTTTAATTTACATTATACCCGAGAGGTTGTTTTTACCCAATGTTAGAGTTAGTTTCATTATTACTTCTGGTGTTAGATAAGCTCAAGTTTTACTGTCTGACTGTCACAAATTATTTTTAATTGCACAAAAGAATCTCTATGATCGTCTAAACTGCAAATGATACACGTATTTTTCATGATATGTATTTTAATGTGAAATAAATAGAGAAAATATAGAAACAATATAGAGAAACAATTAGAAAATAACTAACACTGGGTCCAACTAATAATGATAATAATAATAATATTATGACTGTGACTATAGATGAAACTTACTAAAACTATTTCTGCAGAAATACATTTTTGCACAATAAACCCCAGTAGAAAGGAACAATTAGTGATCTCTGCCAGACGTTTCTAGAAATCTCTCAAGCCTCTTACCATTTCATTCTTCTCAGACACAACACCGTTGACAAACCTTAAACATGGAGTCACCTTTATGAACACATAATGTGATAACACCTGGATTTCAATGATTAATGTGTGAAAACTGCTGTTCCTCATGTTTTCGCAGCCCCTATGTTACTGAGCTAACTAGAGGAGACACAGATGGGACTGATGATCAGCATGCTTACCCTGGTTCCTGGGTGCAGGGGGACTGTCCACACAGCTGGGCACGTAGGTCCCATTGGGAAACACTCGAGGCTGACCTGCAGTCGGTTCTCCGAAGGCACCGACCCGACAGCCGCCCGGCCCTGTAAACTGTCCCGCGAAGTGCACGGTGAAGGCCCCGAGTCCACAATGAGGGTCCTCTATGGGGTCCGCGGTTCCCCAACCTGGTTCCTGCTTGATTAGGGAAGGGTGGGAGGGCAGGGAGCTGTAGGGAGAGCTGGGGTGGAGGTCCAGCAGTTGGGTCCACTGGCCGCTGCCAACAGACATTCCACAGCCACCACCAGCTCCTGGTAAGGATGGCACGGGAGGCGCTGGAGTTAGGAGGGTCAGATCTCGGATATCTGACCCCATGGACATGGCTCCATACGGTTCAGTCAGCATTGGTGAAGGCAGTTGGAGACAGTTCACAGAAGGAGGGATGGTATTCCAGTGAAGGACACCGTCGGGGAAATCAAATAAACCCCTAATGGCGCAACAAAAACTCTACCTGACGAAACAATAATAACGGAGAAAACTCTTCTACAGAGACAAACATCGATGCTCACAAATCACTACAGGAGTCATCTTTTCCACCCCGAGTGATGAACGGAATGATGACACGGAATGAATACGTGACAGTGACCAAAATCTGGACGCCAAATTTCAAGCTCCCTGGGTATCTGCAGTGGGAGCCTGTGGGGGTAACAGTGCCTTGTCCCTCTGTCTCTATAATGTCTGGCTTTCCTTACTCTCCTGAAGGCTCAAATACTGCATAACTCATTGGACAGGGGGGAGGAGCGAAGGAGGCCGAGAAGAAGATGACTCCCTGGCCAGCACAGACTGCACCTCTGACTAACCTCACATTTGCATGAGCGGGCGTTGCTCTCCATTCTTTGTTCAAGTTCAAGGGTTGGTCAAATTGAAAATTTGCATTAGTGTGTGAAAATACGTATGAGGTTATTTTCTGTAGTTCCTCAAAAAAATGAGCGATTTGCGCTGAGGGCCATAAAGCTTTGAGTAAAAAAAAGTTGTTGCTCTAAGTCTACATCATGCTGACATTTGCGCACACATTATAATCGTGATTAAGTGTATTTGCAAAGTTTTGATATTGAATGTCTAATGTGTATATATTCAAATTTCTATATATTTGAACAAGCACAACTGACTAGAAAAATGACATATTCAAAGCTCAACAAAAGAAATAAGATAAATTTAAATACAGCAAAACTGAGATGTTTTGAGCTAGTGACGTGTGAATTTCTCTCAGACTTTCATCATCATTCCTGACATTGGTTTTATGAAATATACCCTAATTTCAAAATTCATTTCTAACTGGATTGAGCAACAACATAAAGGAAATAGACGAGAAAAGCAGAAAATGGGTGATTCCCAAGATACCAAAACAGGTCTGGTAAGACTGTATCTTTTAAGTACTATTGTATTACTGTAGTTCTTGACTCACAATCAAAAGAATGCACAGATTATTTGATTATTTACTCAAAGTATAAAAATAATAAAACATGTTCCCCTGAATCTCCCATTTCGGTAACAATACTGTTTTGCTAAAAAGTTACTCGCGTAAACTGCCTGGCCTTGGAGCAAAGCCACATCACACAAAGGGATAATTATTTATTAGTAGAGGAGAGGGGGAGGTGTGTGTGTGTGTGTGTGTGTGTGTGCGTGCGTGAAACCCGGGCGCGTGTATGTGAGCACTTAAAAGATAGGGGTTTTGACCTTAACTCAATGTAGAACTACAGAGGAATGCAGTAACTTGAAATAAGCCTGTGTATCCAACACAGCTGCTGTGGATCTTTTAACATTGTAATATTTGTCAGTTCAGCACTTTGGTTCCTCCTTTGCTTTATAGATTGACACAGTGAAAATGTGTTGCAATCGATGCTGCTTTTGGTGAAAAAAAAAGGGAAGATTTTAACTCTGCTACATTCAGTGTATCATGACAGTGAGTTATAGTTGACCGGAGCACGATACTCTTGAAACTTTAATTCTACAAAATGCACTTAACATTACAGTCTGTGTGAGAATGAGTAAGAACAAAAAGAGCAAAAGTCACAAGTGTTCAAATGATTCTCTTTGCCCCTGAATTAACGCCTTATTATACGCCTTTACAATTCCCACCTCAGTGAATTAGTTTTACCGAGTGATCTAATTAGTTTTATGATATCAGGCGCTCCAGATGGTATTAAAAATCCCACTGCGAATCTGACAATGCTGTGAGGTGAGGAGTGTTAGCCACTTCCTCTCACCACCATCTGGAATACTAGTCTAGGATTCCAGTGAACGCAAGTGACCACTAATTCAACTTAAAGAGAAGTGGTGGGCGGGGGGAAGGACACTTGAAATGGGCAAAGGAAGGAAGAAAGGACACTAAAGGAGAGTGAAGGGTGGACGTCTAAGGATCACTGTAGGAATGATGAAATCAACCGGAAACTGCTGAAGGGGCATTAACAGAGAGGCCAGTTGTTTACCTGTCGGTCATTACTGAACACTTTCACCTATAAATCCCTCAGTTTCTCTTAATGCCAGTTTATGTGACTTTCCTGTTTTGAAGTTCAGTTGATTGGTTGCTTCAGCTTTACAGATACCACAGTGTTCTGTGTATTGATTGCAGTGTGATTGGATAGTGATCATCCAGTGGGGGGGGGGGGGGGGGGGGGGGGACTTCTCAAAGTTCCTTGACTATTCTTCTCAAAAAGCATACTGGCAATCTAACCCTTTTTGGACAACAATGAAACCCTATTTCACCGATTTTTTTGCTGAGCAAAGAAATATGTGACAATCTAATAATCCAAGCACATCCGCTGACATCCATTTCAACAGGCATAACCTCTGAAAGAAAGACACAGATTTCTCTGGATGGTTTGTGGTCACAGCAAAGATAAAGTGCTCTCTGACTTATTCTATTCCTGGGAAACAAACGAGTGCAAAGGCAGACCCGTATCCCTGGGGATGGACATTCAGAGGATGTCCACGTAGCTGACTTCAAAACAGCAGCAAAGGAAAATGAATTTCTCCCAAAACAATTTGAAAAACCCTTCAGTGGTCCACCCACGACAAACAAACAGAAACACTAAATAATGTATTGCATGTACAAAAGGTTGTGGCATAATTAAAAGTATCTTGCCAAAATCAGAGCGAGAGAGAGAGAATATGCAGAGCATCTGAGCCAAGGCAAATGCTGGCCGTCCCTTCCCCAGCGGAGTCTTTAGCAGGGATGCATCAAATGTGACGGGGCCGGGAGAAAACAAGCCTTTCAGCCCCTATGACGGATGGCAGTCCCCAAATACAGCCATTCTTCAGCTCAATCTCTGGTTAACTCAGGGTTTAAAACAACATCACCGTGCAGAGGAAGGGAAATGGTCAATACTACCTCTGACCTTTTAGCAAGAAATACACAAGACTCGAGCTTTCTACACCACGATGAGTAAGAGGGAACTTGAGAAGGGTTTGTTCCAGACAGAGAGACACATGATAAACTACACAGATATGTGACTTGGCAGGACACATGAAAAAGAAATGACTTTTTTCCGTTTTAATAATCATCTGTATTACTGCTACTGCATCTGAAGATAGACAGTTTATCAGAGCTGCTTCTTTTTAAATCAAGAGTGCTGGTGATTTAAAATGACATGATATATTTTACATTTTTAAAACATTTGTAATCTGTTTCTTTTTGTTTTTTTCAAGGGCTATGATATGATCATCAAAACAGCCTGCGGAAGACGACTGCCAAAGAGCAACAGGTGTTATTTTGATGTGCTGACAGTGGCATAAAAAAAAGGCCCAGGCCTTCACTTCCCTGCGTGGGCATGGAAACAAACTGATAACAAACACAAAAGCAGCAACAGCATTTCAAGGAAATGGTTACTGTTTAAAACCAAACTCCAATCTAAGAATTAAATTCCTCTGTCTTACTTTCTCAGACCACTGTTTGGGTTGTGTAAGAGGCTTCTGCTCTTTGAGACAACAAACCCAATACTTTTTGCCATTATCACACAGCATGTTATTTACAGTCAAACATTTATATCATACCTCTCATTTCGTTTCCATACGTTGTTCCTCTTGCCTATGGCACCCAGAGGAAACAACAATTGCCAGTTTTTAATTTCCTCTCATATCAAATCTGAGTTGCTCTTCAAAGTGTTGCATATCAGACCGGAGATAAGAAACGGAGAAGAAGGATTTTCCCTGGCTCATGTGTCAGACACAACACTGGCCCAGTGATGTTTCACACACCACTTCTCCTTCATGTTGATGGTCACCTTTCACCTTTACCCCCTCTCCCATATTCGTTTATGTTCATTTACAAGCTGAATGGTCAAATGGGAGTGGGGATACAAACAGTCAGCTCAAAGTGAAGAACTACAGAAAATTGAAAGTTTTCAAAGGAAAAGAAACGGGCAATATTCAAAATCTTTGTAACTTTCAACGAATGAATAGAACAACACCAGTCATGCGTAAGTCCGTCTCTCATTCCTTCTTTCATTGTGACTCTGAACGCCAAACCAAATGATACCTTCTGAAGATAAGCTTTTAAAAATGCTTCATAAACATATACTTTCATTAACAAAAATGTAATTTATTTGAATTTCATCAACAGCAGCAAAGTGTATGTGTGACTGACACAGAAGTGGTCTCAATGTGTTTTTTATCGTTTCTGGATAACAATGGAAGTCTACAGCACAGAGGTTTAAGCTATATCAGGTTTTGGCTAGACAGACAGTCTGTCATTTTTAGGAGGATGGATTTGTTGCTAGGACTTTTTTAATGAGATTTGTTGACAGTGAGAAAAATAAAGATCATGAAGCATCTAGTTATTTTTAGGGAACACATTTGTGGTCAGTTTTGTGTTTCCTTCCATCAGTTCTTCAGCTACAGGTTATATGCTGCATTCATGCAATGTTGGTAGTTTGCGCATCATTCAAAAGTGGTCAGCACCACTGCTAACTTTGCAGCAACTCAAGATCAATAGCCTAAATTGGCTCATTTGTCGTGGTACAGATTTTGTACAAGTTCATTACCAAGGGAAACTTCATACAAAACAAATCATAGCTTAAATAAGAAGAGCTGAATCGATAGCGTAAGTGTTCCCACGGGGTTTGGTGGTGCATTTGCAATCATTCTGACAAGAGTTTGTTGACATGACATGGTATTTATCTTCTCTCAGTGGAAGATATCCTCCAATATCTTCAACTCAGAATTTCAAGTTAGAGGCTGACGTGAACAGTTTTACCGACTCGGCTGCTTGTAATCTCCCTCAAAACTTAACATAACTTGATATTTGTCTTTTGTGTTTTGAAAACCTGCATACAATTGTACAAACTACAACATTTAAATCCAGGCTATCAGTTAGTCCACTGAACAATAATGTTAAAAATATCTTGTTGGATTTTGCTGAACAACACACAGCATGTCTCATCCCGGCAGGTGCCTGTGTGTCAGAATCAAGGCCGGCCATTATCAGTTCTTTACGGTAAACCACAGCCTCTTCCCTGCTGTCACACCCAAGCAGCTGTGGCTTGGGCGTAAGCAGTCATCAGCAAACACTTCAGATATCTGTAGCGGTCAGTGTCTGTTGTCATACCCTTCGGTCCCATTCTGAGTGTGACTGTATCCTCTTGGCTACAGGGAAATGCCCCGTTGATGCAACTTTCTCAGTCCCAGTGAGACAATGTACATACACTTTGCATTAAGAAATTATAGATGAAATAAAGACTTGGGTTTAAAACTAGTTCTCAAGTTTGAAATAGTTCCCTTTAAGCACTGTATATCTTTTGTGACCCTGAACCCTGTCCTTTTTATTTTTCATTTAGTCTCTAAGCAATCAGAATCATTAATAATAAAATGTTTACATTTGTCTGTTGTCAGCCTTATATGTGTATGTATATATTTTTATCACCATTGGTGAATGGTTTGAGTATGTCAAAGACAAAGGGTCACACAGTTTAACAAGCCTTTAATCAGTATTTCTGCGACGTGGCATCTACAGCTTCAGGCCAAATGTTGTGCAACATATTCCAAACGGAAATAGACTTGATTCTGTTTGACCATTATTTTTAAAAGTCTAGTCTAACAGTGTGAGTAATATTTACACCCTCTGATGAAAAAAGACCGCTCCATCATAAAGAAGCTCCAGTTCCTCTGCAGTCATTGACTCAACTGATCCTGAGAGAAATATCAAAATTCCAGAACTGTAACCTCTTCTTTTTTTCCCTCACTGCTGCCATCGGGTTGAAACAGCACACACATTCCACGTAGGGGAATTAACCACCTCCGATAGCTCAACACCATGAGTGCAAACTCCCTTTGATTGATTGCTGCCGTCTTTGGTGGGATATGAAGCTGGTCATTAAGTGATACGGCAAGATAGCGGCCGGTATTTCACGTATCAGCCTTCTCTTTCTGCTCACGCATGACCTGCTCAGAGGTTCGTACAGTTCAGCCGAGGAATGTCAAGAAGGTAACATATATAAAAGAACAATACAATTCAAACTGAATGAACAAAAGGAATTTTAAATTGAGTTCATTAAGTCGGACGGATGTAGTATGTTTTTTTTAAAGTTCCCAAAGCCAAGGGTGAGGTTAACAAATTCCTTGTCCTTTGTCCAGCCAACAGAAGATATTTTCATTTCACTATCATATATGCCAAAGACAAGCAGCAACATCCTTGTAACGGGTTATGTGATGAAACAGCTGTCTAACAAGTTAGCATTATTTCTCAGCTGACTGAGAAATAACGCTGAAGATAATCAGCCTGTGCAGTGACACTCATTTTAACAGTTGGATGATGGTCGTGTCAAGTAAAATATTCAACATAACTGAAATGCTAAGGAGTATGCAAAAATGTTATGACGTGTTTGATGCGGCTGTCCTTCAGAAGGGCCCCATTGGATTCTGCACTCACATCTCTTAAATACTTTGTTTGATTATTTCTGCTTGTTTGATTATTTGTATTTTGTGTATGTGTGTGTAGAGGGTGTGTCCGTTTATAAGTAATTAACAAGCCGTTCGCTCCACGGAGGGAAGGAAGTTACTCGTGCGATGCAGCCTGACAAGGTCACTGGCTGATAGATGAGCCTGAGCAAGGGGGATTTTTCAGAGATTATGAAGGCAGGCTGAACTGTGGGAACCTGACAATTAGTGGGTGGAAGGTAGGCAGCCATGTTGGATGATGACCATGAGACATGGTTTACATGGATACTCGCCACTTGGCTGGCTGACAGGGAAAAAGCAGACACCTGGGCTCAACTTCTTTTTAACACAATCATTTATCTTTGGAGGAGGCTGAGAAGGCAATTTTCCAGTAATGCAGAAACAACGTGTGCTATTTCCAATCACGGATTAGGTCATTTCATACACACTGACTATATTTAAAAATTATGTAGAATTAGTGTAGTAGACAAAAAAAAAATAATATATATATATATGAACTCAATAACTTCTCTCGTTGATGAATGAATGGGCAGCACAAAACACAAGAAACAACTGTCAATACAATGCAACATGCAGTTAAACCACACCACGAACTAAATCCTCTAAAATGACACGAGTTGAATTAAACTCCATGGATGTAAGACTTATTGCAGGACTGTCGTATCAGCCTGCATGAGTTTTAGCTACGTGTACCTAATAAACTGGCGACTGAGTGCATGTCCCTATAAAAATAAAGTTAAAACCTAGTATATTAACTATGTACAGTATGAAGCCAGGACTGCAGCTTGAAGTACTTTCATTAATCTACACAAAATAATACTCACCTCGATTGGAGTCAATGGTATTTATCGTAATAAAAATGCTCAATACTCTTTGGATCCAAATACAAACCTCTTGCAACAAGGCAAAGGAAAAAAGAGAACTAGTATTAAACACAAAACATTAGATTTCCTTGCAAAAGGTAAGATAATATGACTTATCTTTGGCAATACCTGCAATGATTTAATGATTTCACACCCTACAAAAAGAGAGTGCCCAATACTTTTCCACTGAATTCGGCACACATCAACATAAAACACCCATCACACATCGGACATCAGTGTAAATGAACTGGACCATGTCAAGTTAGATTATGTATACATTTTATGAAGACTACATTGCCAAGTTTGATTTAGACTGATAAAAAACAGTTTCCTAGTTTAATGCATGTACCAGGTACACTCCTGGGAGTTAGATGGTTTTCTTTAGAGCAATATACATTATATTGCTATACATGCTATTTTGAGGACATTCTGCCATAAATATTATAAATGCCATGAAGCATCATAACACTCAGTGGCATTTTAAAGACATTTTAAATTAGACAAAAACAATGTGCACCTGGAGCTTCAAAGCCTCCAAAACTCTTATTCTGGACTTGAAATAGACCAGGCACTTGACAACAGCTGTTAATCAGATAATAAAGGCCTCGGAGTTACACAAGCCCACTTGTGGAGAAGCAGCAATAAATTATTTGCCATGACAGCATACAAGGGTGGGACTCAGTACCAGGCACTTGCCTTCCTAACACAATGACGCATCCTACTACCACTATGGTGAAAGACTCCGCCAGCCAGTTCCCCTCAGCACACTATTTAAGGTATTTATCCGGCTGAATGCAATGGAGTCCAGTTCCTGTAACTGCTTAAAGAAATATGTGACAGGCAGACTTTCGAGAAATTATGACAGGCATGATGTGTCTCCACGGCCGAAGGAATTCCCGCAAAATACGCACAGTTTTGTGACAGATGAACTGTGAGCTGCAGTGCAGCCTTGGAAATGGAAAGCACTCCACAGTATCTCCGGCCTGTTCAACACCTCTAAAGTTGGTAACCTGACTCCGGGGTGTTAGGGTGAACTCCTGCTCCACTTACTCTCTTCACCTCCCTCACCTCAATCATCGCATGACCTGCCATAGTAACAATGGACAGAATCCCACTTGGTACAGAGGCCCAACACGTGCGCCCATAGGTCAGCGGGTGTGTGATGGAAGAGTGCTGCCCTATGACACCGACAGTGTTTCCGGGGTTGGAAATCTCTGGAGCAGACCTGCTATGGTGGTCTTCCACAGATGGACTGAGGCTCCATCAGATAACCTCTCCCGGTGATCAGGTTCACCTGCAGGCCTTAACTCTTGTCCGAGTCACCCAGGGTTAATCTCCCAGAGACGGGTATTGATATCTGGAGGAGAAAGAATGAAAGATCAGGATATATTGCTGGAAGTCTGGTGATTTATTAAAAAAAAGCAATATTTATGTGGTTGTCTGGCCTCTAAAGGATAAGAGGAAGCACAAGCTGAAGTTGTGCAGTAGCACTGACAGGAATAAATGAATAAAAATACAATGAATATATTAATTGGATATTAAAAGATAATTGATGCGTATAAGAGTGGTACATATGTTTTAAAGATGCTCATAGGTTCCTAACGTAATTAAGTATGGGGGGTATTAATGCAGTGAGAATTACGTTAGCGTTTGTTTTCAAATCAGGTCGCTGTTGCTTTAACAACTTGACCCGGAAGAGCAAGACTTCCACCGGCAGGCCTCCCTTTTCTTTTCCGCTCGGGTCTCAGCAACGGTGGGAGCGTGGATTTCATCACCAGGGCTCAACAGATCACCAAACATGAGCGTCCCAGCATTTATCGACATTACGGAAGAAGACCAGGTACGACCGTGTCTTTCAGATAAAACCCGCTTCGCACTGTTCCGGGCCGCGGATGAGTCGATCGGTGGAAACTATCCAACCAGATGAGTTAGCATGCTAGCCAGCTAAACGGCTAGCCGCTAGCTTAGCCGCTGACAGGTACATGCTGATTGTTAGCTCCACGCCGACGATGTGCCACATGTGGAGGCGGATTATGAGTTACAACACGATCACACTCACCTCTTCGATTGTGCTTATGTGAGTTAGCAGGGTGTTGTTGCTTTTAGCGACCTTCATCTCGAAGCACTAAGGGATAATGCGTGTTGAACATTGGGGTAGCTAACAATGCTAAATACACATCTAAATAGACTGAGCCGGAAGTAGAACGAAACATCCAAAGTGTCCTGTTTACCACACACTCGGAGCTGAAATCTTTTCCCCTTACAGGTAGATGTGTAACACAATCTTCCCCTTTAGCTGGTTGCTGAAAATAAAAAAAACTTATACTGCTTCATTGTTACACTATGTAAATTGTGATGTAGCATTGACCTACTCCCATTATTATGTTTCTGTCGACAGGCTTCAGAGCTGAGAGCCTACATCAAGTCCAAAGGGGCCGATATCTCGGAGGAGAACTCTGAGGGTGGACTCCACGTAGATCTGGCTCAGATCATCGAGGCATGTGATGTCTGCCTCAAGGACGACGACAAGGGTTGGTGATGATGGAACAGTTCTTTTGCCTTTAATCACTCATTTATATCTTGGACAATCAGAGGAAATATACCTTTTCTTTCACAAGATAAAAAAAAAAGTTTACTTGTTTAACCGAAAACGTAATATCTTTTAGTTGTATCAAGTGTCCCAGTACGCTTTTGCATTGATCCGGCATGCACGACTTAAATGAAATGCTTTTGTTATTGTCGTCATTCATTACACCTGCCATGAATACGCCGCAATTTTGAAGGGGTGGCAATTCATTATTACTTGCGGCCTAATTCCTCGCATCTCTCTGCAGATGTAGAGAGTGTGATGAACAGCATTGTGTCGCTGCTGTTGATCCTGGAGACAGAGAAGCAGGAGGCTCTCATCGAAAGTCTTTGTGAGAAACTGGTGAAGTTCCGTGAAGGAGAGAGACCCTCCCTCCGCATGCAACTGTGAGTTCTGTCACTTCAATCCTTGTCAGCTCTATTTGCTGTTGTTTCTGGGACTTTAGGGGAAAACATGAAACCTTTCTTATGGTGACTTGTTTTGATGTAACAATATTAGGGGTGTTCATGTACTTGGCAGTTTAACATTGTTTAGAAAACATGGAGATTATGTATTTTTTTTTAAATCTAATCAATGTGCAAATATATAAATGTCTCTTAAATTCTCTGCTGTTACAGGCTGAGCAACTTGTTCCACGGTATGGATGAGAACACTCCGGTGAGGTACACGGTCTTCTGTGGCCTCATCAAGGTGGCGGCAACTTGTAATGCCATCGCCTTTATCCCCACTGACCTTGATCAGGTACATTCACCGTGATCACCTGGAAAAACTGACCACGAACATTGTTCATGATATTGTGTAATGTCTTTGGCTGTGGAGATAGTTGAATGGGTTTTCTATCAAACTTTGCAAATGTCCACGGGCTGTATTTTTTTCCCTCGGCAGCTGATTTTTTATAAATGTTTGTGCCCCTGACCAGGTTCGCAAGTGGATCATTGACTGGAACCTGAACATAGAGAAGAAGCACACACTATTGAGGCTTGTGTATGAAGCATTGGTCGACTGCAAAAAAAGGTAAATACATACAGGGCAAGGTTTGTGAAATGCATGTCTTGATATGAACAGAAGCAGAAATGTAAATACAATTTGCACAAGGTTTAAAAAACAACTATTTCATTAATCATTTTTGGTGTTTAATAAACTGTGAGACTGTTGTTAAAAATATGGTCCAGATAAAATGATCCCCAGATTTTGTCTTTGTATTCGTCTTCTGCGAGGTGTGTACACATGATGTAATTCATGTGAAGAGGTGCCGTTGTTTTCATGCCTTATTCAGTTATTCTCTATAGACAATCGGGGTTTCTTAAATTCAATATGCTCTTTTGATCATACATGCTTAGCTCTGGGCCTTAGTTTGTGTGTTATCCTTCAAGTGAAATCATCTCTGTGGGAAATTTTTTTCAACAAAGTCTTTATTCATTTTCTAGTGAGCCTGCAGCAAAGGTGATGGTGGAGCTGCTGGGAAGTTACACAGAAGACAACGCTTCACAAGCACGTGTTGATGCCCACAGGTAAAACTTGGAGAACATGTAAAATTTCCACTAAGCCTCAACATACTGTACATTTATCATACTTACATCCATTTTGTGTGCCTTGTATTCAGATGTATTGTCCGTGCCCTCAAAGACACCAACACCTTCCTGTTTGACCACCTGCTCACCCTGAAACCTGTTCGCTTCCTGGAGGGAGAACTCATCCATGACGTGAGTCCTGAAGGACGTGTGACTCTTTACGTTGTCAAGTATATAAAAGCGATGACTGGCACTCACAGGTTTCTGATACAATCTAGAATCTAACTAAAATGTCGTTTTTGAAAGATTTTGATTATGTTCATGTCATCCATAGACCCAAATTACATCGAAAACATTGTTTTCCAAGACAGATTTGCCATTAGTCATTTTCACAATCCTGTCAGTCTTTCAGGTGTACAATACCCACCTAGGTCATGTGATTAAAATGATGATACACTGATGTGAAAGCCCCCTAACTTAATTTTAATGCAATTTTGATATTTAGTGTCAGTGACAGCTAGGGCAAGCACAACGTCCTGCATCCACCCCAAGATGTAATGGGTTCTTTCTTGGCCCACGTCCCATCCTTCATGACTGTTAGCCTGTATGAATACAGTACACATATGATCTCATTGTGATTATACAGGTTCATAATGGATTTTCCTTCTTCTCCTTCTGCCTTTTCAGCTATTAACCATCTTTGTGAGTGCCAAACTATCAGCATATGTAAAATTTTACCAGAGTAACAAAGACTTCATTGATTCTCTTGGTAAGTATCCATACCGTAAGATATTAGTAGCATCAATTGTACAGACACAATTACATATATCATGTTTAAAAGTGCAGTTAAATAAATTAAGAAAAAATGTGAAAGTGCTACAACTGTCAGATTTTTCCTTAAAACCTCTCTGTACATGCAAGTGACTAGTGATAGAAATCTATCTCTTCTGCCTAGTTTTTCTTTTGAAACAGTATTGATGCATTATAAGTTAATCGGATTTGTGTGCAAACTGTTTTGTTATATGACGCTTTACAGAACCATTTTTAAATGGTTAAGAATATCTTCTTTGTATTTAGGCACTAGTGTTACTAAAGTTTAAATCTTTTTTCCACTTCTGCCAATGTAAGAACAGCCTTATTATAATCTATACAGCATAAACTGTATAAATGCTGTTGGTGTGATAGTGAAGGGTACATGTCAAAGTCTAAGAGGAAAAATAATCTTATATATATTATTATAATTCCTAGGAAAATTCTGTATAAATACCTCTACTAAAGTCCATTTAAAGACTAGTTGTATCACCGGTTCCGAATGAAATTACTTTCATAATTTATGGTTTCAGTGTTTTATTGTGATTTTAAAAAATCAATTTCATTTATATTGAGCCAATGTACGGTGCTCTGTTGACACAGTGCAGGAATGTGTGTGTCAGCAGTGAGTCTCTTTCTCACTACTAAAGGCTTAGGTGTAATTAAAAGCATGTGTAGGATGGATTCTCAAAACAGACAGTGTGGAGTGATGTTTGTGTTAATGAGTAGATTCCCTGACTGCCTGTTCCTAAACGTAGAAACAATTATCGCAGGGAAACTCCCGGAGTGGAGAGTAATCGCCTGTGACTGTTTTGTGCCTAATGATCCCTACGCGTTACTCTCCAGGCCTGTCTCACGAGCAAAACATGTCCAAGATGCGTCTGCTGACATTCATGGGCATGGCGGTGGAATTCAAGGAAATCTCCTTTGACACCATGCAGCAGGAGCTGCAGATCGAAGCCGATGACGTTGAGGCTTTTGTCATTGATGGTACGCACACTTCACCTTAAATACGTCTTTGCTGTCCACCGCTATTAAGCACACGGTTGGCATGCAAGAGCAAGCGGTGAAAGAGAAAGGAAAGTGAACAGTTGGCTGACTTTTCCCTGTCATTTATTTACAGCCCTTTTCCACACAAAAAATGTTCCCTTTGAAAAAAAAGAGAAAAGAATAATAATACAGTTTTGATGACAGGACCTGAGTACTAGTAGGATTTTACAAAACTGCAATGAAAAAATGGTTTAAAAGCAAGAATAGCACTTTTTAAGTGTTTTGTGGCTGGGATTAACTTCCTCTCCAATTTCATTTTCCAAGTGCATTCTCCCTTAAAGCACTTGTGTCTGTGGAACCTTTTTTTAGTGCTCTCTGTCAGAGCTTTTGGTGTCTCATAATTCCTCTCCTGTCTGCTTTGTGATTTTAGCTGTTCGGACCAAGATGGTGTACTGCAAAATCGACCAGACACAGCAAAAAGTCATTGTGAGGTAAGTAGCTCCATTAAACCATCTCACGTGGCTTAACTGTATTACAGTATGAGTAAATTAAGATCCTTGACGTACACTCGTAACTGGTACCAATCCAAAAGTACTCTTACCTAGATTGCTCCTCATACTGTACTGTGCTATGCATGAGGTGTCTTTCACACATTTCATCTTGTAACACTGACTGATCTATCATTTGTTAAATTGAATTTTATAACTTTTTTGGTTCTAAAATTTGTAAGCGGGTAGATAATCTGGTTTGTTTGAACTAGTCATCAGAAGTGTAGTTGATCTAAAAGAGATGAAATTCTTTTGATGTAAAAACAACTTCAAGTTTACTTTCAAGAGACCAAAAAGGTCCTCTGCTTTATCTTTTTTTTTAAAAATTTGATTTGGAGATCGCAGCTGGACTTGGGGGTGTTTGCTTCTGTAATTGATTAGGCTAATACTCGGCTTCAAGAATTTACTAATTCATCAGTATGTGGACTAGTTTTTATTACCGATGCAGTCAGCTCTCAAGTCATGGTCGAAGATGCCATGAGTTCATTTTAATATGGTCTGCAGATAAATACTTGCTTCTGTATTGAAACTAGCAAAAATATTATTGTTCCAGGATCTGTTACTGTTTCCATCTCCATGTGTGATATCTGACAGAATATAGGGCAACACCATATCTTTTTTTCATAGTTATATTTACTAAATCATTTTTATTTCTCTGATGATGCGGCACATAACCTTGTCTTGCACTATTTTATCAGTTTACCATTCTGACTTTTCTGTTTCCTTTTAGCCACAGCACACATCGCACCTTCGGCAAGCAGCAGTGGCAGCAGCTGTCCGAAAGCCTCAGCTCCTGGAAGGCGAACCTAGCAGCCGTCAAGACCAGTCTGCAAGCCCTATCGCCTTCTGCTTAGTTCCACCTTAACCCAACTCTCTAGACAGCCTGACCCTCGATTCTTTTCTGCTTCCCAGATTCCAAGACTGAGATGATCAGTTTTTTTATTCATACAATAAAAGAACAGTGGAGATCACCTGTGGTTGATTCTTGTTGTTGTTGTTGCTGTTGAATTAACACAGAAAGTAGTTTTGATGAATCATTAAAAAAAAAAAAAAAAAAAAATTGAGATACCAAAGCCAAAAGCTTTTCAGTCCGATTAATGGAAAATACACAATGCTGTATAATCTGTCTTTTCAGACACTTGTTTAGCTTGTCATATTTTCATAATGCCAGTGACTTTAATGGGGGCTTGTTCTCAAGCAGCTCTCAACATCTGCTTTTAGTTAAAGGACAGCGTGCCGGTATTAGATGAGCTGTGAGAAATGGCCTGCAGTTAGAGGGTCACTTGTCTGGGAACACATGAGGAGTGACAATAGCAATGTGAACTTAAGACGACCCTGTCTGCCGGGGCCAGAGCTGTATTACTGTAGCATCAACACGTAGAGCTTGTGGTGTAGGCTGATTCACTGCCACTAACAAATTTGAAGCTGTCCACCGGGTCATAGATACTGTTCAGCTGTAGTCAGCATGACTCACTCACAACGTGTCAGACAAGTGGAAAAAACAAGGACCTTCCTTTTGCCTATTGATGTAGTGCCATTTATCCTGCATCAATCTGTTCGCAGGCACCGGTCCAGAACACAAGGATGTGAACTCTAATGATATATGGCCCAGGCATTAGGTGTAAAAGGGGTCTGTTGGAGTTCTCTCCCCCTGAGGCTGTGATGAAATCAGCACAAACTCACAGTGCAGACTACTGAGATTGCACTCTTTGAATCCCCACCCCCACCCAAATCCAGTGCCCCCATTTCTTCTTTTTTTTTTTACACTAATGAAGCTACATTTGGGCCTGTTAGCGTTGTGCCACTCCTTGTTCTTTACAGGATAATATTATTTTTGAAAACTGCAATTCAGCTGCTGAAACATCAGATTAAATCGTCAGAAGAGGGTACACATTTGTTGCTGCAGTGTGTTTTCTTTCCTATCATACCAGAGGTCTGCTGTGGCTCACCGCTCACCTCTGTCCAGTTGTCCACAGGGAACAGCATCTCCAGCTCTTATCAGAGGGTGTAAATCACAAAACACATTCTCCGTAGCATAACCTCATCACAGCCCGGGTGGCCGGTGGCAAGTGGGGTACAGAGCAGATATAAAAATAATAATGATAATAATAATAAAGGCATATCACACTGTTTGTAGAGCTTAATATCTTAGATTCCACATCTCAGCAGACGCTCCGTTCTTCTTTTTTGCAAGCCATTGCAAAACTACTTTTATCATTCTGGACAGACTCTTGTCTCTATAATTGGTTTCACTGGCTTTAAGTCACTGCTTTGTCGATTGGCCATCATGTGAGATGTCCCAGATGTTAATGCAATGTGCTGAGCTTTGGTGTATCTTACAAACACCATGACCCCTTCTTATCATTGTTAGATAGAGGGTTTTTCTCTGCATTGTTCAGTGATAAAAAAAAACAGATCAGTTGAAATTCCAAAAATGTATTGTTTAAGATTTGACCAGTGGCTCCTTGACATTTGTTGTGCCTAAAAAATACAACATCCAACCATTACTTTCAAAGGTTAATCTGAAACTAATGAGGCATCAATTATTTAAATTAGGCTGATCAAATAGATATTTCCAGAAGTTAAGAGTATATTCAGAAGAAGCAAAAATCCCCCACAGTCTATGGAATTTAGATTATATCAAAAAGTCATATTGGCTAGAATTTTACACAATGTAGATTTAGCGCTCATCATTAACAATGGAAGAACATACAGGGTTTTTCTTATTGACCAGTGAGAACAGGAGAAATTATAGTAGCAATCAAAAACTGTCTCTATGCCCATACAGGCACCTGACTATGTATAGAATGAGTATAGAATCTAATCACTTAGCTACTGGTCCCCAGTCACTGTGTTTGAGCACATATCTCGCTATGTCAGCTCATAAAGTATGAATTCCCCAGCCACGAAGCACTATTAATCATTTTCAGCTTCAATATTAAAGTCTACAGTATCATCTGACGTCACACACTAGGTAAAGTCTGGAAGTTCTCATTTAATTGGCCCCTTTTCTTCATATCAACATTCCTCCGGGTAAATCCGAGGGTCTGACAGTATCCAGAGACGTGGCCAAGTACAAGAGAGGGTCTCTCACTGCCCTTCAATTAGCACC
The DNA here is from genome assembly GCF_022379125.1 of Scophthalmus maximus. Classification (NCBI taxonomy): domain Eukaryota; kingdom Metazoa; phylum Chordata; class Actinopteri; order Pleuronectiformes; family Scophthalmidae; genus Scophthalmus; species Scophthalmus maximus. The sequence goes on along the minus strand of NC_061518.1, from coordinate 15,076,733 downwards.
ATCCAGAAGTCAGCGAGATAATGTTCAATTGCATCCTATCTCTGCTTTACATAAACACTGACCAAGAGGCCCGGAGGCTCTGAGAGAGATATGTCTATTTACACGGAGTGTCAAACATAAACACTGCTATGGAGGATGGTTCGCGGAGCAGAAAGGGAAACGTTATCTCTACTGTATTGATGCATGTTTGGCTCTTTGTGATGTCTTGTAATGTTGCTGTAGAGTCACCCGTTCTTTGCTGGGGAAAAAGACAAAGTGAGTGCATTACTTCTTCTTTTTTTATCACAGATGCCACTTTTCTGTCAAAATCACCCTGGAGCCCATCACACAACATTTTTTTCCCACACAATGCCTGAACACACTGTGGTGCAGTCGCTTGCAGCTCCCAGGCTACTGAGAAAAAATACAAATATTGTTATTTTAAAGTATATTAAAGTAAAAACGACCCTTTCAGTCCCAGTAAGATAGTTGACAAACCGAAAAGTTCTGAAAGCAGGATGTCAATGTCCAAGTTGCAAGAAATGTCTGTCACCTACTGTACATTAAATAGGATTACTACCTTGTAAATTCATTACATGGTATGGCCTCTTTTAAAAGTTATTGTTAAAATGTTTTATTGTTTAGAAAAATAAAAAAAAGCCTTCAGCAGTCATAAGTAGGATAGGAAAGTCCTTCATGAGACACTGCATCTCTTTTCCAGATCACACATTTCCTTAAAATATAAACAGCATCATAAATAGTTTAACGATCTCAAGCGAAGGCCCACGGATGGTGCGGAGCAGGGTGGAGTGCATCTCTGTGGAGCCTGAGTCAGAGTCAGGAGTGTGATGATTCACGTCCAATCGCATATGTAACACTACTGGGCCGACGCGCACGCTCACTCCCGTGGTTTCTGCTGCCACCTAGCGTCCACTCCAATGCACGCGGCCTCATCCCCTTCTCCAGGTGAACGTGATCGATTGGTCGAGTCTGCGCAGGTAGTGCAGGAAGAGCAGAGGCCACATCTGTTGGGAGTAAACAAAACCTTCTCCTCCTCCCTTTTTTCTCCCTTCAACACACCGGAACCGTCGTTTGGCGAGGCGGGGGACGACTTTATTTCCAGTTTTAGTTTTGGTTCTTTTTGCCAACAAATGATGAGCCGCGTGCCACTTCTTTCACGGGGCATCGTGAAACTCAACAGTTGTTCGTGACTCTCTCTCTCTGCCGAGCGTTTCCTGAGTCATCTTATCGGCGTCGAGGCCCCGTGGCACGTACTGCGCCCGCCGCTCCCTCCACACAGCTTTCACTTTGATGGTGCCGAGTATGTGCCATCGTCCAGCGTAGGGTACATGTAAAGTGAACGCGGTGTCTTCAGCCGATCGGCCACACGAAGGTGGACGCAGCAGTGGACTGTGCCAATTAATGCCGCACCCGCCGTGCGCGCGCAGGTGCACGCCTCACCATGTTGCTCCGTGCGTTCGTGTTCCTTCAACTGCTGTCATGTGGACACCTGGCCTGCACCAGGAACCTGCTCTCCGAGCGTGAAGAAGATCGGGAAGGTGAGAGTTCACAATATAAACGCACCGGTCGCCGCCTGGGTCCATCGATCCATCTCCTTGTCAATTAAATCCATCCTCTCTGGTTCTCCCAAAGTGTTTCTAGCCGTGGGCGACGCAAACTCGTTCCTGGGTCGCCACCTGTTGTTCAATCGGTTTGACTTTGAGATCTTCGTGCCGGGGAATCTGGAGAGGGAGTGTTACGAAGAGGTGTGCAACTACGAGGAGGCGAGGGAGGTGTTCGAGAGCATCCCGGCCACAGTTAAGTGATGCGGTCCGCGGGGGTCAAATGACGAGCACGAGGAGCAGGGCAGCGCACTGACGATGCTTTTCTGTCTTTGCAGGATGATTTCTGGAAGAAATACACCGCAGGTAAGAGAGAAGGAGAACACATTGATTCTTTACATAGGAAAACAAATGTTATCTCCTCGAACACTAAGGAGAAGTTTGTGTACGCTTGTGGAACTAGGGCTGCGACTGACGCTTGTTTTCATAATCGATTAATGCGTCGACTGTTTTCTCGATGTGTCGATTAGTTGTTTGGTCCATTAAATGTCATAAAATGGTGAGAGATGTCGATCGTGTTTCCCCAAAACTCCAACATGATGTTTTGTTTTGTGCTCAAACCAAAGGTATTGACTTTGCTGTCAGAGAGGAGCAAAGGAACCAGAAAATATTCACATTTCAGAAGCTGAAATAAGAGAATTTTGACCTCCTTTTTTTTCATAAAAACTACTTGAACCGACTACCAAATTAATCGCCAACTATTTTTGATAATCGATTACTAATCGATTAACTGTTGCAGCTCTATATGGAACACTTGTGTTAACCTGCTTTACCACTTGTTCAGCAGCCAACCATAGCTTAGAAAAAATTGGTTGCTTGGTCTACAAGTCAAAAAATTTGCTCAGATTACAACTGTGGGTCAAACAGTATCTCTGCAACTTTTCATTGTTTTGTTTTGAGGACCGAATATGGTATTGATCTACTCATTGTAAGCCTGTTACCGTAAAGTAATCAAACTATAATCAGATGAGAACGAAAGAAAAAGTTATGTATAACTCAAATGGCATCTTTTATTACATTGTACAACCCACTGACCTTATCAGACAAGCTCAATGCCGTCCTATCACAACGCTTGTGTGGTTTGTGATGATCCACAGATAAGGACAAGCGTCCCACACGGGTGGATGTGACGTCTCTGTTGGTGGGACTGATTGTTGCCGGAGTGGCTATTGTCATTGTCGGCCTCCTGCTCTGGTATTTCTGTCACGGCAAATGCAAGGGGGACTTCAGCCGAGCAAGGTGAGTGACGGGGTCTCTACTGCCACTAATGGCAGCCACTGTAGATTTGTACCATAGAAATACAACCATCCTTCAGCTACAGTAGATCCAAGGCTGCTGACTCTAGTGCAACTTTCCTCAGCATTGGCACCATAAACCCCTGTATTTTAATTTTTTGTCCAGTATTTTCAGCACCTTTACCACGTAATACTATACAAAATAGTTTGGAAATTTTCAACTGCATCTCAGATTTTACAGTACAATTTGATATTGCTCTGTCTAGTAGTAACTTTAGTTATGACCTATTTTGGGTTGCAAATAACAGATTAATCTGCCCTTTTGTTTCCTTTATAAATAATTTTGTCTGTAAAATGAATATAGTGGATAATGTTGTTCCCAGTTTCCAAAGTCCACGTTGACATAATAATTTTTATGATGCTTTTTAAAATATTCTGCTATCCACTTTGCTGCTGTAACACCCAAATTTCCCTGTTGTGGGATGGATAAAGCATTATCTTATCTTATCTTATCATAATTGATTGCTTTTCCTGACAAAACCCCCCCCAAATAGTTACAATCACACACAATTAAGAAATCAAACGTTCACGTATGAGAACAGTGCATGTTCTGTAGTTTTGCCTTTAAAAAATGGACTGTAATGATTAGTTAGTTGTCCAAATAGTTGCTCATTAATTTTCTGTTGGTCAACTAAACAATGATTAGATTGGTTGTTTCAGCTCTACACTTTTTTCTAATAATTTGTTGCTGCTTCTTGTCACACCGCTCGTGTAGCCCTTTTATTGTTCACAGTTGTTTAACAAGTTGAGGTGAATGACATGACATTGTTTGTCTACACTTGTCTCACAGTTCCATTCAGGTCCGCCCGAGGAGGAGTAATGCTTCTCTGATAATGCGACGGCTAGAGGAGGTGTCCTTACAACCTGTGGGTCCACCCGCAACCCCACCCCCTATGGAGGAAATAGACCCTCCCGGGCTGCCGTCCTACGAGCAGGCAATTGCCAAGAGTGGACAACATGATGCCCCACCTCCTCCCTATCCTGGGTATTTGCATATGTATCCGTATTTGCAGTATCCGCCAGGGCCTGGAAGTATATGGGATAGTTACACATTTACTCAGCTTCATTAAATTAGGAATATCATAATGGATACTTCACATGGTTCCCACGGCCCTTGATACCCTTTAGAGTTTGTGAATTTTAGGGATAACATGGACGTGCATCATTGATGGATAGATCGATCAGTTCTGAATGATTGATCATCAATTTACAGACAACTCCACCTTGAAAATGTATCTCAACTCAGAGCCAAGTCTGATCTGTTTTAGCAAACGACACAGCTCGCCAAGATATAATTTGTGTCCAGTTCCAAAAATGTGGACACTGTGTTTAAAGGACTACAGATCTTTCTATGTTGACACAAACCTACTGATAATGAGAAGTATTGAATGTGCTGCAGCTCAGAGCCTGAAGAACAGAACATTTATGACTGTCCAAATAGTTTCAGCCTTGAATGTACGTTATAACTCACTTTTCAGGTTCATCTTGTTCATGTTCACATATCCACACATTTTCTTAACTTATTTCTTTTGTTTTTGTCCTTTGGTTTTAGGTCACGGCCTGGAAGTATTCGGCGGTAGCACCTTCTGGAATCAGAAGCAGACAATACAACATTCACACGCTGCTCTGTCTGTTATTTTATACCTTTTTTTTTCCTTTGATCATCACAAGACTTAAAATGTGCCTTATGCCTCCTGTTTAATTACTCTGGTGAAGCTATACTTTCCCCTCATACATCATTGGTTCTTCTCAGGTCTGTAAGTGTATGTTTTTCCTTAGCAGTATAATCTTGTAATTTTTTTGCCCTCCCTTTTTGACCTACTCCTATTTTCTCAGATGCGATTGTGTTAAGTCATATAACCCAGGTACCGTGTGCTGAATCAGCTTTACAATACATTCTACTCTTTGCTGCTTTTTATCAAAATGAAAATGAGGAATCAGTAATGTGTTGGACACGAGAGCTTTAAGTTGAGGGAACTCTTATGCTCTTCAGGATATTTTTTTTTCTTCGATACAGCATGTGCACAGTAGGGCTGAGTGAAAGACTAGGATTGTATTTCATTACACTAAGTATTAATGGTGATCACTGAGAGACAGACTGATGTGTGTTGTGACACAGCTTACTGTCTCTCTCTGAAGGAAAATTATACCAACAAAACAGCTTGGCCTGATGGTTCATTATGCGGTAAAGGAAGTACTTACCTAGCAGCTTCAAAGATTCACTTTGTACTTTAAGCTGTGTATCAACATCTTATACCTTTATTTTGTTGTTAATTTTCAGATTTTCTTGTTGCTTTATATAGTTATGTTGTGTCAAAAATCTGATTCAACACATAATGAGAATGCTCTACTAATATATGAAGTCATTTTTACTGTCTTATTATGTACATTGTGGTTGATTATTAAATATACTATAAACAGTTGGAGGCAGTTTTATAACAGTTTACATTTTAAACATTACATTTCTAAAGTTATACATGAAAATTAGAGCTTTGATGAATACGACAGTAAAACATCTGCAAAATATGCTGCACAATGGTTTGTTCAACATGTAACAAAGCCACTCATTTAACTGTAGTTTGAATGAGTGTCTACTTTTTATTTTGATGATGCAGAAATACAAGATTGAAGAAGTTCCCTCCCAGTAAATTAGGCTTACCTTTACCAAAGTTTTATGATGACACGATAACTAACTGAGGATTAGTTTATTCTGGCAGATCTGAAGCACAATTTGAAATTAAAGTATTTTACAGATGTTTTGTATCATTTGCCAACTTGTGTGTTAGATTTTCAATGTGTGTGAAATCTGTTCAGATGGCTCGGAGCTCACCTGTGAATATCATCAGCTTTGAGAATTTTGTCTGCAGCATTATACGGATGAAACATGATATATATTCTTCTACAAAGCAATGTGCGAACTTGGAACACTCCAGTGATAAGTATTTTGATTTTAGACCAAAAAACAAACTCTTGTATCTCTTTAATTCTGTGTATGAAACTTGACTAATGGATGGATTCATAAGAGTTTTGAATACTTTATGGCTAATTTGTAAGTCTCTTGTTAAGTCTATGTAACCATATGAACTGGATGCAGTCAATTGTGTTGTTGGGGCTTCTTTTGAAATTACCTTATTTTAAAATGGGTGCATATTGCAATAATAAATAAACTATTCATAATAATAAAAACGGTTATTATTATCATTTATAATAATATTAATAATAAAATGTTTGAGTGGCAGCTTTGCATGTAAATCCATCTTATACTGTTGGTGTTAGAGGTGCCATGTCATGAAGTAGTAACAACATTTATTTTAATGTAATGTACAAAAAGAAGTAAAGGTCAACGGGTCCAGACCAGGTTGGTGTTATAATTATTCACTTTGCCAGGAATTAATTGATTGCACAAACATTCTTTACATCTTGCATTATTCCTACTATTTGAGCTGCCTGGAGGCAGGCGACAGGTCGCACACGAGGCGACATGATGTGAGGAGGAAGCATGCAGGTGGGAGTCGCATCAACTTTCTGCTGGAGCGAAGGAAAAGTACAAAAACTTTGCAGCTGAAGTCTTGCGGTGCATCCTGGGAAAGCGTCTAACATGGGGACGTGAAACCGTGCGGGGCTCTGGCGGATCTACATGACGGGCGATGAGCGAACACTAACCACACCGCGAGGCGAGGCGAGGAGAGGCGGCGATCGGTCAGAACACACGGCGGCTCCGGCCGAACGGCTCTGACGGGACTGTCTCGCCCCGCTCGGTCGGCGGCTCGGACCCGGGGCTGCTGCGATGTGCGCCCGCTGCTCCACGAAGCTCCGTCGGGGAAGTGGCTCTCTCACCGGATGATGGACAGGAACTACCCGACCTCCGGCTTCGCGGACGCGCTGGCTCCACCAGCACAGACCGCGGCTTCTTGGGCCTACGAGCGCAGCGCGGCTGGTATCAAACCAAGGTACGAGAAGAGGAGCCGAGCGGGGAGAGGGTGGGACGCCTCCCCGAAGGAGCTGTCGGGGCCGCGGGGGCGCCTGGGGCCGCTCCGGGGGGGGGCGACTGTGCGGAGCTCCGCGTTGGTGTCTGCGGAGGGAAGCGGAGAGAACTGGGGGCGACTCGAGCGGAGTCGCGGCGCCGCACTCGACTGTGTTTTTCTTAGCTGCCACCTTGCTAGTTTTCGCTAGCACACACACACACTCACACACACACACACACACACTCACACACACACACACACCCCGCGTCCCCTCGGCGTGGCCCCGGACAGAGCACAGACCAGTATTTAGTTTTCTGTAACAAGTTCCACCGGCGAGGAGGCGTGTGTCGACCGGGCTTCTCGAGCCACAGGTGCTCGCCGGAGCCCGGTCGACAGGGCACTAGCCACCGGGGCTAGTCGTGTCCCCCAGGTGGCTCCCGAGAGGAGCGGGACCCCCGCTGCTGGCGGGACCCCGTGTCCGAGTGTCGAGTCTTGTTACCGGAGTTGGAGGAACATTCGTGTCTTTTTTTCTTTTTGTTTTTTTTGTTTATTGTTTTAATATCTTCGATACAAGCGAAGTTGCCGAATGCACAACGTCGCGCGCCACCACACACGACAGTGAGGAGCAGAGGTCGCGCTTCATGACGCGGCAGCAGTCGGATGAGTTGGATTGTGTTCACAAACGTAGCACTTGCACGACCCTGTGCAACTTTTCAGTTGTTTACCAACCCAAAGAGAGAAAAAAAGAGTGAAGGGAAGAAACCAGAGCAGGTAGATCAACCAGAGCCCGACCGATATATCGGTTCGCCGATATCAGCCGTGCACACACACACATCGGTATCGGCCGATATCCCAAGAGCCCGGTAAATATCTGAGCCTTTAGATGTGCATATATGTTTACAGTTTGTGTAAAACAAGTGTTTGTTAGGAGTTCTATCTATTTGTGTTTTCAATTTATAGTTATTAACGATAAAGCTCATGGGTAAACTAAAACATCAAGCCTCAGTTACGTGTCTTTTTCATGAAAGTTTGGTAGCGGCATTTTAGGAATCATTGACAGATTTGATATATATTTTTATATCGGCGGACGTATCGGCCTCTGCCCCCCAAAAATCCATATCGGTCTGGCTCTAAAATCAATGTGATCAACTCAATCAAGACGACCAGAAGTTATGGCTCGGTTGACTTTTTTAATTACATAGCAAGACAATTTCTGAATTTACTTTTCTAGTGATCAAACAGTAATGATTCATCAAAGTAAATTAGACTGTTAATATGCAGATTACAGGTATGGAAATGCAAAGATTACCTCAGTTTTTCCATGTTTCGTGACCTAAATATCACTTGCGGCTTGTGTCAGTTGATTAGATTGAGTTTTTATCACTGATAAATAGTTGAGGACATTTGCTATAATTTCAGCAGTCTGTGAATCTAAGAAAAATTACACTATGCATAGTGACGTTACAGTCGCTCCAAACAAGAACAGACATTTTCACTTCAGTAGTGTATATATTTCTGTTCTTGGTTGGAGCATCTGTAACAAAACCCAATTTCCCCTGTGGATCGATAAAGTATTTCTGATTCTGAAATTATTCGTCACTTTCTGTCACTTTTCATCTGAGATACTTTACCACCACTTTCTGACCATCTTGGAACCACCTCCCTATTCACTTGAACGGGTCAGTGGTGTCAGACTTTGGACCCCCGTTGTACCTATTGAGCTTTTGTTGTTCCGTGATGCGTTAGTCTTCACAGCTTAATAGTCATTTCACAGAGAAGAGTTGCATAAGAGAAGAAAATATTAAGTGGAGGCAGATGACTCCCCTTCACCTCTGTGTTCTCTGTCCACAGATGTTCACCTATTGGCAAAAAAGGGTTTGAATCAGATTGGCTGGATCTGATTACCTTTAATTTTATTTCTGTTTCCTATCAAGGGAGAAGAATATATGAAGTTGTCTGTAAGATAGTGTACATAAGATACCATGACTCACTTTTTTTAACCTAATTGCCTCAGGCAAACATAACCACATTACCTCAAACCATAGTCATAGACCTATTGTTGTGTTTTCTGCAAATATGGTGTGGGGCTGCTCCTGCTGGTACACTCAGTCAGGACTCTGCAGAATGAACAGAGTTTGCTGTGTTTCAAGAGACGTGATGTACTTGTTCATACATACTTTGGTGCCCCGCTGCTTGTGAGGGCGAGAGCTCACATGTATGTGTTTGTGTGTTCATGCAGTCCCAGTTATGGTGCAGCACAACTTGATGCAGAGCTCCTCCAGCGACAAGGCTACACTTCCACCCACCAGCTCCCCACATACACTACGTCACATCTTCCTGCTGCAGCAGGTGAGTTATGAATGCAGTAGACGTTTTTTTTTATTAAGGCCAAAGAACTGCAGTTTGTTACTTCCTGGTAGTGGCATCTATTCTTGCAGATAGATAGGTTTTTTTTATGCAGAGGCTTGGGCCACCGCTAAAACAATTCATTTTCCACTCTATTGTGTTTGGGGTGGAAAAATCAGAGAATCTTATACCTAAAAAAAAAAAAAATGTAACCAACACCTGTCTGCATTACCCCAAAGAGGTTAACTTTATTTTAGGCTGCTGAATTCATTTATTTGCGTCGTACTTTGACACTGTCTAAAAGTTTTCGTTCACATTGTCTGTTTCTGTGATCATCTTCCTCTTTTTACCGTCAGGAACACTCGACTCGAACAGTAATAGCTCTGAGACCTCCATTATGAGCTTCCTGTCAGCCATGGAGTCTAGAAGCCTTCAGGCTGGTCCTGTTAGTGCCTCCCTGCTTTCTCCTTTCAGACCCCCATCATGGCCTGCTGGTGAGATTTCATTCATGCTTTTAGATATTTCAATGAAATATTAATTTTAGAATAAGTAGAAGAACAAAATTAAATCTGTTGGTCTTAGTATTTCAAACTTGTTGGCTTATCATCTTTTGTTAATACAGGTATATATTTGTTTTGTTAAATTTTGCTTCACATTGCCTGTTCTTTTTTAAAAATTGTCTGTTATGTGCCACACAGGTACAAACTCCTCCACCGAGCTGTACTTGACCGGTGCCCTGCCTTCTTCTGCCACTTTCCCCTCTCCTGCTGCTCTGTCGTCCTATCAGCACACTGGTGCCTACCCTTCCAGAAGTTATACTACCAACCCTTCCCTGGCTCTCCAGGATCCAGCCTTCAGCACTTCCACCAATGGCCTGTTTTCTCACCACGACCCCCTCCTACATCTCAAATCGAGCCAGACTGTGCTTCCTACTGCCCTTGCCTTCAATCATCTCTCTGCCCCAGCTTTGGGCTCCACTCTGCCTGTTCAGTCCTCCACTTACCGCTCAGCCCAGGAGTCCGCACCACACCTCCTACAACCCCAGTTCAGCCTTCTCCCTTCTACCCTGCCTACCGCTCATGGTGCCCCACAGCCCTACGCAGCCACAGTTTTTTCAGGTTCTATTGAAAGAGCTCTTCAGCGTGAATGTAGTGTGATCAAACACCACCAGAGGCCTTCTAGCAGCCACACATCCTCCGAGCAGTTGACAAACTCAGAGCACTCCTTGCCGGGATACTTTGGCTCCGGCAGTGAAGCAGATGTGTCGTACCAGCAGGACCCGTCCCGTCAGACTCCAGTGTCCTGCAGCCCTTCCACAGGAGTAGATTCATCTCAACGGGTCAACGGTGCTCCACAACCCAAAACAGACACAGTAACTCAAGCTTATTCGACCACTTCAGTGCCAAAGGCTAAAGACTGCTCTGCCAAACTAACTCCACACCCAGCTGGGGGTGAAGAAAGTCACGGGCACGCTCAGAACCTGACAGGAGGGTCTCCTGAGCGATATTCCTCCCCAGGACAGAACTCTGTTATTTCTAATCAGCAGTCACTCCACCTGTCTAGCCTTATGTCCAGCAGCCTGTCTCAAACCTATATGACCCCCCACACACAGTCACAGCCCTCCAGTTCCACCGCCGACAAACTGTCTTCCCTTTACAAGACTCTGCCTTCTCTCTCTAGCCAGTCTGGCAACGTGGCAACTGTTAGCCAGACTCTTGTTTACTCCACCAGTCCAAGCCTGAGCCAGGAGCAGGAGGTCCAGTATGGAGCCCAGGTCCAGGGCTTGTGTCAGGGGAATCTCTCTGAGAGCTACCCCACATCCCACTCTCAGGGTGCCCCACATGTGACTTTTACGTCTCAGTCACAAGGGCAAGCTTCAGCAACTCATTCTCAGAGCTACGCCGCAGGACAATCCCTTAACCAATCCCTTAACTCCTCCTACGCACCAACATGTGTGCGGAGTCTGCCTGCATCCAATTCTCCACAGGACTACACTCTCATGCAAGCCTCACTGGGAGGCAAAACACACGACACCCTGTCCCAGCAACAGACACACACTCATAAATACGTTTTGTCTGCACCACTGCCCACTTACTCTTCAGCTGCTCAAGCCTTACAAAATAACGTCAGATCCTCAATACAGGACGTAAAGCCAACATATGGCAAACAGAAACTTGAAGAGCTTCCCATGCAGGACCTAGAGGCTCTCCAGCAGGCATCTATGGAGGGGTCTGCAGCAGACAACAACATGGCGGCTCACAATGTCATATATGCTGTTTCGAAAATGGATGATCATCAGAAAACGCAAAGTGTCATACGAAGCAATTCCCGCTCTGATGACCAGCTCATGGGACTGGGCCATACACACACGGAACAGGTAAAGCATGAAAGAATGGGTTCTCTGAGCCAACAGCACATTCACCTAAGCGGTGCCAATGGTCAGGACACTGCCAACATAAAACCTGCACACGTACCTCTGAGCTCAGAGCAGCTCAAGCAGCACCCCCTCCAACTCAAACTTCCTGAGCCTCATCAACAAAACCACCAGAATCACAACCAGTCCCAGACCCAGGCAGCACACACCCAATTCATCACCGTCCCCAGCACTCAGGTTCTCCTTGAGCCCAACCAGATGATTCTGCTTCAGCAGCCCACTGTCCACCATGGTCAAAACACTTCGAAGGTGGTATCAGTACAAAATGTCCAACCGCCCCATGGTTTGGGCCCGGTTCACGTTCAGTATCTTCAGATGGATCGTGAACTGCTGGGTCCCACGGTCACCGAAACCCACAGTCAGCAAGGCACCATAGTGTCCGAGCAGAGCTCGGGATGCCCCAACTCCTCCAAACACCACTACAGCCACTCGGCAAATCAGCAGGCAAATGATGCCAAGAACCACTTTGCTCTCAACTCCATTTGCTTCCCCGAATCTATGCTGCTCGCAGATGACCGAAACATTTTGTCAAATGTTGATGACATCCTGGCGGCAACGGTAGCGGCCTGTGGTGTCACACCGCAAGACTTTGTCAAAGCCGCCTCCTCTGCTGAGGCTGAAATGGCAGTGATGGTAAGCCCCACTGATTCCAAAGGGCACTTCCACACTGTGGACGTGAGGAACATGTCCCCTAGTTTCTCATCGGCACAACCACCAATCCTCACCAACACTATCTCCCACACGTTGACCATGACACTAAACGGACCTCAGATGGCCACCGACTCTCTGGGTCAGTCTGTTCACCACAGCAGCAGTTCTGAGATTCACACAAATGGAGATGGAGGAAGCTCTGAGAATGATTATCACTTAGTGTATGACCCCTCAGGTCTACAGGGCAGAGTCAAAGGGAATTCCAAGTGTATTAAAACAGAGGACGGCCTTACGGAGTGCGGAGAAGACTTTCCCAGAAAAAAGGCGCGCTCCAAGTCCTTGACAAAACCAGGTTGTCCTGATGAGGATGGTGGACAGGCCAGAGCGGCAAAGCGCGGTGGGCAGGCAAAGCGGCAAAACTCCAGGGGTAGTGACGTTGGCTCACCATCCGCCGCACACAATGTCTATGATGGTTGTCCACAGCAGGAGAGAATGCGGCAGAAGATCCGTGAAGTGGAAGAGAAACAGCCAGAGGTGAAAACTGGCTTCATTGGCTCCTTCCTAGACTTCATCAAATCTGGCCCCAAACAGCAGTACTCTCCAAGTCCAACGCGGACGATTAGTCGGCCCAGAAAGCTGTGCGCCTCGTCCAAACCACCACCACCGTGTGCTCTCTCCGCTTTGCCGGCCAAACTGCAGACTCTGCCGGGGCCCCTGATTTCCCAGGAGAGTCGAGTAACAAGCGCTCACCAGAAACGTCTGGATGAAGATCTGCACAAGAACTTGGAAACGCTGCCGTCTTTCAGCTCGGACGAAGAGGAGAACACTGGGAAGAATCAGGCCCTGAGGAACAGCATCAGCTCGGCACTCTCAGCTCTGGATGAGGCGTCGGATCGGAAAACTAGGGCAGGTAAGAACACTCTGCCTAAGTTTGTCTCCAAGTTACCAGAGCATCCACCAACTGTTATTTATATTGATCTTCATCTGCTATGATTTCAATTCCAATGCTCATCCATATTTCCCGCTTATCCACCTATTCAAATGTATTTTATAAGCCAATGTTATAAATGTTTTGAAGCACAAGCAGCCATGCAAGAGGTTTCCTCTAAAATTTGCAAAAATGTTGATTTAAATCACAACCTATTTCATAAAAATAAAAAGAATATATGTAGTTGATACTGGTGTGCTCATCTGGCATTTAAAACCAGCTGGTACGGACACATTTTGGTCAGTACCAAAGCAGTCTTGAGATTCAGTTCCCAAAAATGAATTCACATGACTCATGTTAATGGAAAACAGGTTGTCCAGACCCCAGGCTCACCAAGGTCCATAAACATTGTCTACTTTAAGCTCCACAGACACGACAGTGCAACCTGAGAGATTTGTTTACAAGCTACCACTACCCACAGCTAAAACCTCAGTGGACGTTAAGGTCGTTTTAGTTATTGGTTGTTCTTAAGTGCAGACCACCTCTGTTTCAATTCAGCACTAATCTTTTGTCACGTGTCATTTCTCTCATCTTCGCACTGTGGGCTGTCACACAAAAATACCTCAAACATGTTGAGAAGTGTTTTATTTTTATTTCTATGAAACTCAAAACACTTATATTAGTTGTTTTTGGAAAGACGCAGCAGAAATATGGAATTAGATGTTTACTGTATTACTAAATTTTTCTCTTCTGTTAATGCTGTCCTTATTTCCCACACGTGTGTGGTCCAGTAAAGTTGTCATTTTAGGAAAATGTTTTTCTTCAGCGCATTCATACACCACATCTTCAACCCTTCTCCAGATAACCACATCCCTGGTTCCTTGATGAAAACAGACCAAGTTCCCACAGTGCCGCACGCTGTCAAAGAGACCTGTTTCCCACAGGTAGCCCCTCCTCCGCAAACGACAACAAACACCGTTCCGGAAGGCGCCGCGTATGCTGCCAAAGATAACTCCAAAGAGACCGGGACAGACCAGGTGGCCATGCAGTTGATGAGCGTGGCCATCGAGGGACTGACCGACGAGGAACTGTCAGACAGCGGAGGGGAGGGGATGTACCGGGAGAGAGACGAGTTTGTCGTCAGGAATGAAGACATCGAAAACTTGAAGGTACGATGATGTGGTAAAATGAAAATGGATGCATGTGAACAAGAAGTGAGTTAGTTGTAGTGGAAATCATTGTATAGATGAGGGTTCTTTTATTAAATGCGTAATGTGGCACGTCAGAGTTACACTACTGTATATAGCCTTGCAAACCTGCTCTCGCCCAACACTTTTCCTGTAACAGCCAAGCTGCTCAACCCAAAATTCTGAAAAGATTTTCTAACTCTCATACAACAACTATTGCTGCATACTGAAGCCTGCTCTGACACACACATGTCCAGGTAACAATGAGAGGAGGGAGTGAGCCTCCGGCCATCTGGAAAGTCCAGAAAGCTCTGCTGCAGAAATTTGTGCCTGAGCTCCGCGACGGAAAGAGAGTCTTCTCAGCCACCAACAGTGTGAGTAAAAGCAGACAGGCCAATACCCATATATACTCTGTGTGTGTCTGTGTGTCGCATGCCGCGTGCGCGCAATCATTTACATTTTTTTTTTCTTTGTGTGTGTAGTATCTTGGCTACTTTGGTGATGCCAAGACCATGTACCAGAGGGTATATGTGAAGTTCTTGGACACCGTGAACAAAAGGGAGTATGTACGAGTCTGTAGTCGTAAGCCACGTTGCAAGCCTATGAACTCACTAAGGTACGATAATTGGATTGACTGATGCAGTTTTTTGTTTTTTTTTAACATGCCTCTTTAGTGGTGTAACTGTCTTGGTTCTGCCACCCAGGGGTGTTCAGGTGAAAACGTTGCTGGGCTTGACAGCCAACGCTTCCTCGGTGTCCCCGAGCCAAAAGCCCCGACCCAAACACCCAAAGCCGCGGGCAGAACCCCCACCCAAGAAAAGAAGGAAATGGAAGGAGGAGTTTTCACCTGCAGCCTCGGGTTCATCTGCAGAGGAAGGTGGTGAAGATAACGGTAAAGCGGCCTTTTGACTTTAATTAAATTTGGGCTACTTCCACACGCTTTCATTTAAGAAACAAAGACAATCTCTGTCCAGATGAGCATTTCAGCTCTGCATCAGAAATAACTATATAACTAAAATTATAATAACATGCCTGAAAATGCAGATCACATGAACATTCACGTACACTGGTCATGTACGTGCTGGTGTAAACGGTGGTGAAAAGCAGGACATGGGATTTCTTTGTTTGGGCTGAAGAAGACAGTGAGACTGCTACTGAAAGTCAGGGTTGGCTAGACTTTGCATTCACCACTGGAAGTCAAGTGGTGGTTGATGAGATCCAAACTGGTGGCGAATGAGGAGGACGGCATAAACATAGCAAAAGTGATGCATTTTAGAAACAAATCGTATTTATATTGACGTACCCTTAATAATTTTCATATAAGTTGATCTCTCTCTCCCTCTCTCTCATGTACACACACTCTTAGAGTTAAACCACACTGTGCCGTTTGCTTCACGGATCCTCAACACACGAACCATGAAGGAGACGTTCAAGAGTTTCATGGAACTGCTCATCAGCGTTGCCCTGGACGAAGATGTGATGACGGCACTTGAGAGGGCGAATGGTGAGTGGCGTTACTTTTTCGGACAGTGGGCTATTTGCTCTCAGCGAGACGGATGCCGAATAATAGGTTAAAATCTGAGTTGTCATATTTCAGATGAGTTGCTGCTACCACACATGAGAAGAGTGGATGGGATGATCACTGACAACAAGAAACGGCTGCTTAACAAACTGCAAATAGGGCAAGTCCTGAAGGTGGGTGTGTCTTCAAAACTACACATTGAAGTCTTGTTCCGTGCATAAGAGAATCTCAGTTGAGAAGCAGAAGTAGGGTTGGTGATTACCGATCAATCAAACACTTGGCAGATCATCTACTTCAACATTTTCTAATTCTTTGTTGTCCCATGTTCTTAAAACGCTGTGGAAATGCAAACAGTAATGCACGAAAGGGGTTTTAAGTTGAAAGTTTAGTCCTGTTACTGTGGCTCCACAGTTCCTGGAGTTTTTTGTCATTAAGGCAAAATGATTTAACACCCACATTTCATAATGTGCCTCTTTGTAGTAAAAAAGGGTAAATCCTAAGCAGAGAGATGGTATTTTGTTGTCATTTTAATGTCTAATGCACCTCACTCGTTATTTGATTTCCTTGGCATTATTCCCACTTGACACTAACAAAATTAAAGACAAATGTACGAAAACATAAACTTTCAAAAACTACTAAATCAAAAACTTTGATGAAAAAGGGGGAAAGATAAAATACTCAGGACCCTGACTGCAGTGCATGAAAGCTAAGTAACTTGTCTGTTCTGTGCCCTTCAGACGGCTCTCGACAACTTCCCAGAGATCTCGGTGGTCACGGAACTAAAGAAGGACGGGGAAACTCCGGCCTTCAAGGTGCGTCTCAGCGGGAAGGCCTACAACAAGAAGACCCTGAAGCCCTACAAGATGCCTAACAAAGTGCCACAAGTACGTCAAAGGTCATCGAGGTGCATCTCGGATGATGTGATCACGAGTGACCACTTGCGTCCTTGATGTGTTCACATCGTGGGTGTGCTCACACCTGTACCTTTTCACTTGTGACTTGTGTCACAGGGACCATGTTTTGGTAAAGTTCAGTGTGCGTTTAGTTTCTGTCCAGCAGAGGGTGCAGTGACACCATATGTGTTTCTGTCCCATTTCTTTGTACTGATTAACGCCATTGTTTTCTGATATGCTTCCTCTTCTTAGACTCATTTCTAAAAGGTGAGTTTTAAAGACTTTTCTTTTTCCCCTTTCAAGGAGTACACCGTGGACCAGCAGAAAACTCAGTGGTTCTCTCTGTACCACTCGTTGCAACATTACAAGTACCACACATACCTCATGTGTAAGGACGAGGTGAGACATGGTCCTTACACACATTCACTCTTCAGTTCTGCTTTGCAGCTTTTACCTTAGATGCTATTATTCTGTGCTGCTTCTTTTGTATTAAACTCAGTTAAGCGATTCATGATAAATACTCAATACGGTTTCTGGCTCTGCCTTCACAGATTGCATCTCTGCGGGTGCAGGCCGGGGACCTGGGGCAGGAGGAGACTGTACAGACGTGTCTGCAGAACGGAGTTTGGGTGGAGGGGCTATTTGATCGCTTTGGAGAGCTAATGAATCAAGTGCA
Organism: Scophthalmus maximus; assembly: GCF_022379125.1. Taxonomy (NCBI): domain Eukaryota; kingdom Metazoa; phylum Chordata; class Actinopteri; order Pleuronectiformes; family Scophthalmidae; genus Scophthalmus; species Scophthalmus maximus. The sequence goes on along the minus strand of NC_061518.1, from coordinate 15,059,235 downwards.
GCAGGCCTGCCGATGATCCATGCCTGTCAAGGCTGGTTAAAAAGAAAAAGACTTAAAGACACTAAGTCTAATACTTAAAAAATAAGAAGATGCCACCATCTCGAAGTGGCAGCAGAGAAGGATGGAAGGAATCTCTCCCTTCCAGCCACGCAGAGATTTGAATCAGGGACCCGTCGGTTGACTCGCGTGGAAGAAGTTCAAGGGGCCTGTGGCATAAAAAGGGGCAAGTGGTGAACACGGCAGTTCAGTGGTGGGACAGCAGTTAAGTTAATGGTCTGCATCACTGCATCCCAGCAGAAAGCTGTAAGCCGCATCAACCGAGAACAAGGACTCGTCTGTGACTGTTTTGGAAGATTCTCCTAGCCTTTGTAGTTACACGGCCACTTTTATGGGCCTTTTTTCATAGATTTCTAATTTTTTAAAATATTTTTTTTAGTTAAACGCCAGATTATAACCATTGAGTATGCACTAGATAGAAAGCAATTGGCATAGGAAGTAGAGTACAGCAACAAAAAAAACAATGCAGCAATCTGATATACAGTTGTAACAAGCCTTCATCAATCATTTGATAAGTAGGCTCACATACAGAGTTGATATATTGTAAAGAAAAAAAATCTCTATATTATATATAACCTTTAGTTATATACTGTTTGTAAAACATCCATTTTATAATGGAGTGCCAACTTATATATATATATAATGTACATTTTGTATAAAGGAGCAGGGAGGTGGGAACTGCAGTGTTTCTCTGGAGGAGAACTTTAGTAACTATATACTGTATCGATACTGTTGTTTAACTTTAGTGCTTCAAACTCCCCTTTGCTTATAAGATGCGAGTGATGGAAATGCAGTTCCAGTGCTGCTTTTTAAAAAAATCATAATCAAATATTATTACTTTGATTTATCTGAGGGTAAAATGAAAAAAAATGAAATAAAGCTGTCTTCATACTCCTTTACATAGTCCACAATTTTTGACAAATAGATATATATTTTTCACAGAAGTAAATATTGTTGTTTTCGCTCGTTCAGTAGTTTTTCAGACACTTTTTTGTCCTCCCCACAGGTTTTTTTTATTGACTCTATAAGTCAGTTACCAGTTTTATGCTCCAAAAATGATCTTGTCCTTTAAAGATGCAGTTTGTAAATAAAGTGCCGCATGTATTAGATATTCGTTTTTGTCTGCGGTGATTTCTCTGAGCACTTGCATACAAAGATTCTTGCAAAATCCATCATCATTGCTGAATCACATACTGATGTCCAAAGTCATAAGAAGGTGGGAAAATACTTCTCTTTTAAATCTCACAGGAACAAAATTGTGATGGTCCATCGCTCTCCAGAAATATTAAACCAGAGCCCACAGAACATGAATATCTAAATACTTTTCACTGTCTTTACAGAGACGTGAAGAAGGGAAGGTGAGAGACGGGCGTCCCCCAGTAGATGTTTATAACAGCAACAAAAGTCCTACTGATGCATCCTGGCATCCCAGGAAGCTACAGGTGAATGTTCCTGGTTTGCTTCATGTTCTTCTTTATGACCTTTTTCTTTAATACAACAGCAATTTTACTACTGATCTGTACCATCCAATCCACAACTCAAAAATAGTGGCAGAGAACCAAAACAAAATGCTCTTTGACCACCGTAGGCTGGTTAGTGTTAAAACTTCACCTGCTTGTTGGAGTGTGTAGTTGATGTTGGCCTGTGTCCTTCTGGGGGGGGGGAGGAAGCAAACAAGGGGAGAGACTTGTCGTGATGCTCACCCACCATGTTCTCATGACCAAACTATTCACTGTGAAGGGGTGGCAGACCTTGTGTCATCTGAAAGGGTCTTGGGGCTGTTGAATAAAATATGATTGTCCAGCCAAGCCAGCCACAATGCAACATTACTGGCAACCCCCACCCTTACAAAAAAAAGAAAGAAAAAACACAAACGTGTCTCTGTGCTGCGGCGACAGTTCTGTGAGGAAAGCCACTGTCCTCTGTCCTTTGGACTCGGAGAGGGACGGGGGTGGAGGACGGCCGGCCGGTCAGACGAGCGATTGAGATTCCAGTACGGGCACAACTGCTGGAGACAGACACTGTACGTCTGCTCGCCAGATGAAAAGCACATGAATTTTTAATGCATTGCATTGTTCCATATGTGGGAGACGAGACTGAGAGGGCCCTCGAGGCAGCACGAGGGTGTTGTGAGAAAGGCACAGAAACTGGTGAAGGCTGCAGATCACTGACAGCTGCTTGGTTTTGGAAATGCCCTCTGCTGAAACCTCTTGTTGTCGCTGTGATGATGGTGTAGATTCAGTCAAGAACACACTTGCAGAGTGTATTGTAGAAATCTGTGGGCTGGTGGGTTGGGACTTACAGATTCATCCTCAACTTACTTTCATCCTAGTCTCGTCCCTCCGACGACTCGGCACCTGCATCTGTGCATTTAGCAGCGATGGACAGTAACAACGCAGTTACTCAAACGCAATAGGTTCAGATTTAATTGTGCTTTAACTGAGTTTTTTTTCTTCATTTTTCAAAAGAAAAAAACTGTACCTGCATGACAAAACATTTCCATAATAATGGAATGGAATAATCGGTTTCCTGGAGGAAATGATTTTAAGTGTAAACAAACTACAACTGGAATAACATTGCGTTACCAATTAGTATGAAGGGGAAAGAGAAGGAAATATGCAGCGACTTTCCTTGCAAATCTAGAGTAAATATTGCTTTGACCTTGTGGACTAGGATTTCTGATTGTATTAACCAGAGTGCGCCCCCCCCCCCCCCCCCCCCCCCACCCCTTCTCTCTCCCTCTTTTTTCTGTGTTGGTGCAACGCCTGTGACACTAAAACTACAGCTTCAGCTTTTTCACCAGTTTACAAAATACCAGCACGTCTGACTGCGACGTCTCCGTTTGAAGAGTTGTAAAACCAGTTCCATCTTCGACCCAAGGCCTCTCACTGTAACTGAAACTCGAAAGGCCCAGAGTAACCTCTTATTTAGGAGGAAGGCGTGGCGTTCCTTTCCTTGGTTATGTGAGGGTGTGATAACTGATTAAATATTAAAAACGTAATCTATATCAGCAGAAACTCATACTTTAGTTCTCCTACAACTTTCGGTGAGCTCAGATTTTTGACCTTGATGCTTCTTTTTCTTTTTCTTACTTTTGATGAAAATGTTGAGTGCTTTTGTGCAGAGTTGAAAGTAAAGCGTGGAGTGGATTCAAACAAGTTGAAAATTCTAATTTTCTATAGTTTTATTGTGCTTATTTTGGTTGGTTTTGGACTATCAGTATTTCACTTCTGTCTCATTGAACCTTAGTTTCGCCAGACAGGTTTAATCCAAACCTTTCGGATCAAAGCAACAAGAACCTTTTTCTAAATTATCATTTGTGGTTTAATGCATCTTTATTACAGTAGATAACACCAGAATACAGATGCATCCAAGGTCCCTGGCCAGACTCAAACCATGGACATTTGCAGTTCATAGTCAGTGTCGCGACTCCATAACCATGTGTGTCTCTGTTTTATGTTCTTAAAGGGCTACTCTAGAAATTGAACACGTTCATAAAACCGATGGACAGATTGAGAAAAGAATACTCAACTTGGTGGACCAGATGCCGAGATGTGATGGGGGCCAACCATTACATTTCTACATTTCCCATAATGCAACATTAGCATCTAAATAGAGTACCTACCCACCTAATAAAGTACATAATGCAAATTTGACATCTCACCCTGTTTATATGGGCTGAGTAGTGTTTCTTATGATGAGCACATTGAACGTCAAAAAATGCAGATGTGCTGTTTTGTCAGAGTTTACGGAACTTTGTTTCGTTCCCAAAGTTTACAGCCCCTGACCTCCAAAAAACCCCCACTAAGACCCCCTGTATGACGATGGGTGGTTGAAACATATAGTGGGTGCTGTTTTGAGCTAGTTTGCACAAAAAAACCCAAACAAGTCACCTACGTGCTGCTGCAACTGATGCTTTTGCTTATCTGTCATCATCGCCTCAGGGCACGTGTGGACAAAAACAAAATCATAAGGCTGATGATGTTTTTAGTTCATGGTTTTATTTTATTTTTTTAAATCTTTTGTAACAATGTGCTATTTTTAATATATATTTGATTCATGGGAATCATGTCACAATCCTCACCAAGGCTGTTTTTTGACTCCTTGTCTGGGAACCAGTGCCTTAGAGAAACCTGTCTGGCTCAAGAGCAGCATGACAGCACGAGGGACAAGGGAAGACATTTTCTTTTATTTGATCAAACAGTTTGTGTTTCATCAAACGGCTGTGTGACCTATAATGACTACACACTTCTCTCTACGTCTTCGTCATCGCTCACACATTTTTTTACTTCACCTGGTGGGAAAGAGCATTTTTCTACACAGGAGAGCTGCATAGGACTGCAAACCAACCGGTTTGTCCCAGTTCCACGCCTCACCTGTTGCGTGCTTGGGCCTCATGAACATAATACCTGTCTTACTTTCAGTCTCCCCTTCAGCGAGGGGCCATCATTGGGTTTCCAGTGTCCGCTTGCTGCTTTTCCATCGTCGGATTACACCTTGGAGAAAGGAGGCACCGGGTTCCATGAGTCCATGAAATCTGTCCCTGTGCTGCAGCTCTACTGCACTGTTACTGTGTACGTCTGGTGGGTGGGGAGGTGACATGTTTGTTTATGATAGCTGACTTGAGAGTGTTCAGATGAGGATCCCTGATGTGGTGGAATAATGGCATCAGGGCCACTTCTGACACCTGAGGCACCTGCAGGCATGTGACGTCAAACGGGACAGAGGAGAGGTTTACCCCCAACCATTCCAAACTCTTCTCTTCTCTTCTCTTTTCTTCCCCTTGTGAAACACTTATGGTCCTTATCTGATTTACCTACAGTACACTGTGGTTACAGGGTGTGACTGAATTAAAGGTTGTTTCCTGGATTTCCTTTCCTTTTCCCCCCTCAAAACTGAAAGTATTTTTACTTGATCAGTAGATGTTTATGACCAATGAGATTATTATTATTATTATTCTCCTATATTAATATTCACTATGGGATGAAAAAGAATCTCATAGGACTTCCTGTGATCAAGATCCAATAATTTGAGCCATCTGCTGTGAAACCATGCTTGGGTTACACCATGGTTCCTCAAGCACAGCACATCAATCTTCAAATAAAGTTTCAGTGTGTCAATGTCAAATAAAACGAGAGTTTGTGCGCCTTTTGTTAACCCGGGGAAGCAGTGGGAGGCTCATTGTCCGGGTAATGCAGACATTACGCGGCCATGTGATGGACATGAATAATGTATGAGAGTGGGCGGGGACGGTTTCGGGGCTGACTGCTGAGTTAGTTGCGTGCGTCACGTTGTGACTTGAAGAGCATGGACGAGGTCTGAATGTGTGTGTGTGTGTGTGTGTGTGTGTGTGTGTGTGTGTGTGTGTGGCACCGGACTGGTCTGCACCGACACCGGAGGACGTCTTCATGCACCGAACACCAGGTAACACACATTTAATAGCTGCTGGCTGCTGGGGAGGTGTGTTTGTGTGGGTGATCGGACCAGTTGGAAGGAGAAGTGAAACGATGCGCACTCCGTGTGTCTGGGACAGGCTGGGACAGGCTGTTTGTTGTAGAAACTGTGGTCGAGTAATCGAACGAGTCGATTCATTTATTCTATTCTGCTGAAAAGTGGACGCTGGTTCTAATCCTCTCGGAGTTTATCTCACCTTGTTTACTTTGGTCAGATTTGTAATCTTCTCGGCACGTTGACAAGTTGTTCAAAGTATATGAAAAACACGAGCCACACTTGATATTATTACATTGTCATGTAAGAAATCATTGACTGCTTTGTGGGTCGGTCATGGGCCGATAATCCACGAATAAAGAGAGAGCATTGGGCTCGTTGGCACCCATTGCGCACACCGCAGACCGGGCGGAGCAGTGTTCATGATCCAACAGGTGGAACAGAATAAGTGTGCGCACTGGCCCGCATGCGGTAACAAACAGAACACCTGCACAGGGTGTGAGGGTTCGAGTCCACACGGGCCAATGGTCCCTCCACTTTCAGCCTGTGCACACTCGGACGGTGGATCTCACCAGGCTCGGCGTGTTGGAGGAATGAAGCGATCCGCCGCCGCGGGCTGTCAACGACCGGCTGCCATTGGTCCGACGGCGCGCTGTCACTGCGTCATCATCCCAGTTTGAAAAATGAAGAATCGAGATGCATGTGCTCATGGAGTGGAGAGCACCGTGTTCACAGGTGTGTGTGTGTGTGGGGGGGGGGTATCCCCTGGTGTAGAACTGCGCTGCTCCCTCTGCGGTTATTTACCCACACTGATGTGTGCAAACACCCTGCGCACTGTTGTCCTGGTGGACGCGCACAACAGGCCCCTCTGCGCCCATGTGCTCGACATATCTGCGAGGGAGCCTGGCGTCAGCTGTGGAAACCGGCCTCACATCTCAGCCCGGCGCAAGCAACGAGAGGTGGCAGGGCCGGGCCGGGTCCCCCCCCCCCCCCCACACACACACACACACACTTGAAAAGAAAAAGAAATCCCCTTTTCAACGAGCATTAATGGATATTGATCAGATCCGGATTTATTGTGTGACTGGTAATCCTGGACCCCTGATGGGACTCTCCAGATGGTCCCGTCCTATAACTCCTCAATGAAGGATTTCATTCTAAAGGAGTTTTTTTTTCCTCTCCACTAATCGATCAAATAGTAGCCTGTATCATTCCTCTGCATAACTAGTGAGTTTAAAATGACTATATTGTCTTACATTTGCATGATATGGACATTTATTTTAAAGATCCTTTTTCCAATTCACGTTTCATAAAGCAAGAGTTGTGTCATCAGCCGTCCGTTCTATTTCTCATTATTATTCATGCAAACAGCTGTAATGTGTCTTCCCTTGAACAACTGCTGGCCTCTGTCGTTCCTCCCTGATATGCAAATTCCCACTTCAGGACAATTTTTCTCCCCCAGAGGGACACACAGTTTGACTCGGACGTATCTCATTAATCAGCAGATCGCCATGAAGATATCTAGCGCACACCTTCTTTTTTGTCCCAGTGAGCTGTTGGGGTTTCGAAGACGAGTGGGCAAACATATGTTCGGAGCTGTCGTGCCCCCCCGGGTGGTTTGTTGTCACACTTTTTTTGCAGATGGGTCAGTAATTGTATTTGTCATGTTGTGTTATCCTAACACGGAGCCTGGCTGCTGCTGTCAGAGCCTGATTTATGGCCCCCGGCCCCAGTGAATCTCTCTCAGATCCCCTTCCTAGCATTTGCTCCACAGGCTTTTTAAATGCCCCCTGTCGTGAGATGAAAGCCACAGTAACGTCTCGCTGGGCTAATCTCTGCTTTCTGTCATGGGTCTGGCTTGTGGTGAACGTTACGAATCATTTTACATCAATAAAGACACTGATGGGCGGATGAAATGTGTTGGGAAATTGCGTCGGGCACGTCATCAGTGTTTGATTGCACGGACCGTGTGCACTGTATTGGCAGCAGCGCAGGCCGCCAGTGGAAAATGTAACAGGAACACATCAGGATATCTCTTGTGAGAGGAGGCTCACAATACGATCATTGTCTCTGTTTCCTTGTGTGTCTGGGTGTTGCAGGCGGCGTAGAAAGACCGCACAAGAAAATCAGGTCTTAGACCTTCACTGGCTGACTGTGCAACTCTGTGTCTGGCTTTCTTGGTCAATTCTCTGAACTCTTCTCTATTGTCATGTCAACTAATGACACAGTTCTGATTGTGGGATATTTAAACACGACATGACATGCTGTCCACATAATCATTTAGCCGGAGAGCTTTTGAACATTGCTGAACCTTTTAACTTCGGTGGTACAGTCACACCCTCGACCTCTCACGTTTTCAACAGACAATATACTATGCAAGGATTGTCTGTGGAGATTCTCATTCTTCCAGGTCATTGTCATCAACAGACATTGAATTAGGAGCAACTTGATTTGGTTGTATAGATTCTTTGGCATTCAAATCTACAGAAATCTACAACCACGGCCAGTTGCTCCTGATTCCATACAAGGATGTTAGTTTCTCCATCCACAAATGCATATAATGATCACACTCGTCGGCCAACATTACTCCCTCTGCCGCTGAATTCACAGACGGCAGTATTTGGGTCTTAAGTGTTAATCATGTTAATTAAGTTAAATGTAAGCTTTCCAATGCTGTACACAAGCAACCCTCAAAAGAGGATTTGGGCTCGGCGACCACCCCCATGTCAGGGGAGCGATCACGATCCAGGACCTTTGGCCGTTACACCCACATACATTCGATGAAATCAGACTGTAAGTATGTGACATTACACAGAGGACGGGGAACGTGCGTTGTTTTTTTAAAGACAGAAAGAAGAATTCTCTGTAGGCTGTGAGAAAGTGCTCAGACAATAGACAAAAGCTGAGATAGTCGATTGTGAAAGAACAAGTGGGTCACCAAGAGGATACGTGTTGAGTTATTTGTGTGAACATGTATGAAAGTTTAATGGTTTTTTTCTTGCTGCTTTTCCAACTTATGAAATGTGATTATTTATCTTAACTGACTAATGGCTTACTCTATCACAGTTTTGTCTTCAAATTGCTTTTTTCACCTCACAAACACAAATGTATTTATTTTTAAATCCAGACATTAAACCCACAGAAAAGCATTTGAAAACCTCTAACGAGCAAATGTCGGGCCTTTGTTTTTTTTTTTTAAATAATTTAAGTGATTAAAGAATATACAATGCATTGTCTTTGATTCACTTTCTGTTGATTGACTAATTGATTAGTCAAATAATCCTTACAGTCAAGGTTCTCCTGTCCCGTTAGTTGGAACCTCTGCGGCAATTAAATTGTGCATCTTGTGAATTGTCACTTTCCAACCTCCTCCCTTTCTTTTTCCCATCCACTGATTCTCTCTTCTCCTCCTCCATCAGGACAAGGCATGGCTGGGAAGCCTTTCCGGGCCACCTATATCTGGAGCAGCATCATCTCCAACCTCCACACGAGTGTGGAGGTCAAGCGCCGGCGCCACAACCTCAAGTCGTACCCCGACTGCTTCCTGGGCTCAGAGGCCGTAGACGTGGTGTTGGCTCACATCACCCTGAACCGTTTCTTTGGCGATGAAGCGGTGCCCCGCTACAAGGCCGTCCGTCTGTGTCAGGCCCTGATGGACTCCAGGGTGTTTGAGCCGGTGGGCATTAAAGTGTTTGGGAAGGAAAAGAAGCCAGCGACATTCGAGGACAGCAGCTGCAGTCTGTACAGGTTCCTGAGCCCGACGACCGTCTCCTCGTCGCCGCTGACCGACGCCTACTCTCACTCCACCAGCACCATCGAGAGCGGCTATGACTCGCCGGGCACCAACAGGAACAAGAACAGCTACAGTCCGTCACGTGAGAGGTACAGACTCGCGTGACAACATCTCCAGATCTCATTTTTGATCCCCTTTGTTCTCCTTCCCGCTGATAGCCCGAGCTGATCCCAATTCCAGCACGGGTTTGGGATCGGGAGCCTCTGAAAACCAGCGAGGCATGACACGAGACTGTTGAGCTGCCATCGTGTAGTGATGTCTTTTCATTTCCAGTAACCCCCTCATTACCAGTGGGACAGTTTTCAGCTCAAATATCAACTCAAGTTGCAAAATCAATATGTAATATTGGAATGAAGGTGAAACAGACTTGATCCAACATATTCCATCTGGGTTCTTTTGGGTTAGAGTTGAATTAGAGGTACTTCTCGTGTCTGTTCGGTCAAACTCCGAATGTCCGGATGCAATTCTGTGGAGTTGTCCAGACTCATGTCTGAAAACAAGTAGTTCTCATGTCATACAGTCAATACGAAGTTAGTGCCCCACTAACTATTTGTGCAGAGCGCCTCTGACGTTCGCCAATTAATCGCTTATTTGCTGTAGCGAAACTCAAGTGTGACATCTTGTATTTGTGTTACAGGCGGATACAACAATGTGTTGTATTGGATTTTTGAACTGTTTTTTTTATTTCTTTATTTGCCGTTTAGACCATGACAATGGTATTTAACAAACTACTCACAAGCAGTCAGACTATTTCCTTCAAAACCCGGGGCCATTCCCCCTTTTCTTTGAGGCCAGCAAATGAAGTAGGTGGGAGGAGGCGACGAGCACGTAGCGAACAGAGAGGCAGGACGCGTTACAGATGAGGCGCGAACACATGGCCAGCACCTTCTGTTTGTTCCCTTTTGATCTGACGCGTGTTGTTCGAGTGACAGCACCAGACTGGACCAGAGAAAGTCAGATGTCGCTAATGGGACATGAAAGACTCGGAGGAGCCATGTGCTCAAACGGTTTAAATGAGGCTTCTGTTATTCTGCAGCATTGGGCCAAGGGAATAATGCATTGTAAACAGAAAAAACCCCCATAACAATCCACATGTCTTATGTAATGTTAAATCAGCAATAGTTTCAAGCTGGAAATTGAGCATTCATTTCGTCAGCTTGACGTGAAGGGCCTGTAATCAGAAAACTGCAGCAAACTGTGACTGAATCACAGTAGACAACATTTGGCCTTTTGTCTGTGTCTCCAATTTCTCACTGATTGCCGTCATTTTGTGACTCGTCAGACAAGAGCCGCTGAGCTACTCCACCCACTCGCCCGTGAAAACAGACAAATCACTGGAGGACGTGCTGGGAAACCTCAACCTGAGCTCCATCACCCCGCAGATGGTCAACCTCGGCCTCTCTCAAGCGCGTAAGTGGTTCAACGTCGGCCGGGACGCAGGGTGAAGATCACATGCGGCAGTAAACACCTGGTCGCACTTTGTGTCTGCGTATCTGTGTGCCCGCGTGACATTTAACTCTGTGCTCTTCACAGTCGTGGACGAGGTGTGGCACCAGCAGGCGGTGTTCAGGCTGCTGCAGCTGGTGGAGCTGCCCCTGCTTGAGAACTTGTTGGAGGGCAAGGACACATGTCGGCCTCCCCTGCACGCCGTGGACAGCGACCCGGACCTGTTGTATACGTCAAGCTATCTGGATCGAGAGGTCCTCAAGGCCTTCAGTGAAGCACAGTACGTCCTCAAACGTGATCCCTATTGCTATGATCTGTCAGGGCTTCGTTCTTGTAAAAAAAAAATACTTTTCCAGCTGCTTCACAAAGAAACTGATAATGACAAGATGAAATAGTGTGTACACATGTGTTGAGAGAAAAACACTAATCTGTTAGGCACAGATTTGCCTCTTTATGTAGGTGTGGGTATAGTTACTTCTTACAGGCAGGCGTGTTTCAAGCGACTTTGGGGCCCCCACATCAAAGCTGGGGTTCTGTTTAGGGTTGTTGTTTTTTTTTTTACCATAGTGTCTTTGCAGTCTCTTGTATTTAGCCAATCATAGAATTTAAGGGTGTTCTCACAAAACCCCCATTGCTGTGAGCCATCGTAATCAGCTGTTTTTGGGGGCGGCCCCCCTCTCAGCTTTGCCCACCCTGTTGCAACGCCCCTGCTTACAAGAAAGATAAAAATGTTACGTGCAAAAAAACCACATTATCTGTTTATAAAATGTGATGTATTGTTACCCTGTGATAATAATGATCTAATAACTATATAGCCATATAAAACGGACAGTAGCCATTTTGCGCTGTGTGTAAGTTGAATTTTGAATTTGACAGCACATTTTATTGCTAATACAAGACTTTATTTGCACTATTTTTATATTGTGGTGTTGCCCCCTCTGCCCAAGCAAATAGTCACAATGAAATGTGTCTTTTACCACTGATAACACTGCATGTAACGAACATGAACACAAAACAATTGAACTGAGACTGGAAGCAGTCGAGTTCTCTCAAGTTCTCTAAATCACTAAATATCGAGGGCTCATCTGACCCTCCTTGTATCTCTGTAGCTCTCAAGACTCTTCCCTGTCTCACTGTATGTCTCTCTCTGTCAGGGCTGATGAGTGGATGTCGGGGGCGGTGGACTGTCTCGAGTTCCTGCCCGACGAGCTGGTGGTTGAGGTCAGCCGAGGTTTGGCCAGCTGCGCGAACGACCTGCTCCAGTGCAAGAGGCTGCTTTATGAGATCCTGGCTCAGCATTACGGACACGCGCAACAACACCCACTGCTCAGCAACCACGTTTTCGACATTCACTCCGGCATCTCCGAGTTACTTGGTAAGAGAAGGGAGAGGAGCTGGTGTCGTGTTGTTCTCAGGCTTTTATGATGAAGCACGCAGGCAGGCTTCATATACATTTTCATGTACAGTATGTTGCTGCCCGTGCCATTATGAGTTCAGCGCATTCATTCTTCGGTCTGTTGCCAGTGAACGGAAAGCAGGAGCAAGCTCTGGAGGCCCTGCAGCTGAGCCTGAAGCTGCAGAGCTCTCGCAGCAGGGAGGAGCTTCGCAGACTCCTGAGATTCATGGCCGCCGCAGCCAATGTACAGGAGGTCAGGCTGCACAAAGAGGTGAGTCCGCGTGTGCATGTCGTGTGCTCTCTGTAAATGCGTTGTGTTAGATTTTTTTGTATTATATAACATTATATATTTAATATAATAAAATATATAATAATAATTATATATATATATATATATATATATATATATATATATATATATATATATATATATATATATATATATATATATATATATATATTTATATTTTTTTATATATATATATATATTATAATATTATAATATTTCTCCATCAGGTTGAAAACAGAATGGCGGTGAAACGGTCTTTCTCAAGTGCCATCGTCTACAGCAGGAGACTCCCCAAAGGAAAGGTGGACTTGATGGTTCTGTTCATGATGGATAAACACTGTGACCTTTTCAAAGTGAGCGTTCCCTAATTTTTCCTCCTTCCTGGTTGAGTTTACACCGGCTGCTCAGAGGCAGGCCTGTAACCCATCAGACATCAGATATCACTTGAAAGATAATTCATGAATCAAATGCGTGTGACTCACACACAGCCATAAACTATGAAATCAAAATCATTCCCTTAATATCAATTTTGATTTTAAAATCAAAGTAAATTGAGTCTTAATGTTGTTGGGGTTTTTTCTCTCTCTTTTCCATCAGATTCCTGTTTCATTGCACAAGATGGTCAGCGACAGAATAATGAATATTGTAAAAGGGAAGGATCCAGATACGATAACAGGTCTGCACATTTTCCCTCATCTCAATTTTTGTATCTGTGGCAAAATAACATTTTGATAGAAATCCCTTGCTACAGTATGAATGAATATGAACTGTCTCTCCTTACCACAGGATCCACATACTGCGAAAGACTGAGTGCGAGGGCCTATTCAGAAAATGCGCAGAAAACCACGAAAGAGGAGCTTTGCTCCTTACTGCGGACAGTCCACGAGAACCCCAAGCTCTCCGTCAAAGAAAAGAGACGGCTGCTGGGACAGTTTTACAAAGGCCATCCTGAGATTTTTGTTCAGTACTTTGGAAATAGATTGTCCAGTTTGAACATGTTATAAAAGTGATTTCATTAGTTAAAGTAAAAATCATGTACTAATATGTAAAAAGACAGATGTAAAAAAGGAAAAGAAAAATGATTTGTGATAAAGTGAGCGTATTGTATTTGCTTGTATGTAAATATTTTAAACTACTGAAAAAGAATGTGAATTTTAATTATAGAGACTCTTGATAAGCTGAAATATGTAACGACACATTTAGTCCTCTTCATTTTTTGTTGATATTTCTTTGGTGCAGGACACTAACATGAAATGTCTTTGTCGGATATAGGTGAGACTGTTACTTTTTTTCAGAATGACAAAATGACCCCTGCATTCGTATGGTCTTTATATTTTTTTAATATGTTTTCACACTCTTGATGATATTCTGTGTCTGCAGCCAGTGAAGAGCAGTCTGCACGTCGCTTTTTCAATGGACGTATTCTTTGTGCTCGTGCAATAGGAACAGTGTTAGCAATAAATAAAAAAAAGAAACTGTGTGTTCATGTGGTTTTTCATATACAGTGCGATGCACAGTCTGAGGAGCCATCAAACGGAAATTTGAAACTCTGGTGATGTGCTGCGGTAAGCAGTCGGAGCCATTCATAAGAATCATCCCTCTGGGGCTTTTGTGTTTGTTGCAACATAACAGATGTTAGTGAGATTCTCTTCTTTTTTATTCTTTATGATTGAAAACCTTTGCTGCATATTAGCAGCATTATCAACTTTCTGTTTCAAATAAGGGTTCAGTACTCCTTATCAGATGAGGAAATTGCTTCCACATTACCATGTGACAAAGACATTCCTGGACTACCTTTAAACCACACACTCAACTTGTTTGTATTTTGCCAGGTCGTAATAAAAATCAGCTGCAATCGTCCAACATTTATATATGGATATTGTGGTTGTTGTTTTTTTCTTCCAATTGCAGACACAAAATGTGTTTTCTCAGATTAGAAGAGAACACATTTAAACCTGGAATGACCAGAAATGTATTTACAAAGCAAAACTATTCTTCTTCCCTTCTGTCAAATACAGTTGCACGACTGTCTTTTGTGATTATATAGGTTCTCATATACCTAATATCCATACGCACACTGTCCTTCTGCAAAATAAAAACACAGCCATTCAAGATCAAACATTTGGACCACACTGTAGTTTGGTAAATAATGTTGAGCTCACTGTTGATGAAGGGCATTACTGTTTGTCATATTCTGTCATTGTTGACATGACATTTTCCAGCCAAAACCCATGTGCCTTCATCATAGCGTCTTTAAAGTCCAGTTTGAAATGTAAACAGTAGCTTATCATTTCAAGTAGGAAAATAAGATGCTTTACTTTCCCAGACTTTTTGTTCAGTTTGTTTTGTTGATGCTAGAGAGCAAAATGAGAAACAAAGAAAATAAACCAACAAGCAATTACTGTCCTTGATGTGTACTCTTGGTGGGGCGCTCTGCCATAACACTTTAAAGGAAACAAATTATTGTCAAATGTTATCATTCACACACTGTGAGATACAAAATCACACAAAGTAAAGACCTCTTTTTTCTTATATACAGTCAGTAGTTTTTGTTTAGTGTACTGCATAACGTGGTGGTGGTGTGTTGTGCTGATCTGCATAAACTGTTTCATGCCATAATGTTACCGGTGAAAAGGCTCAGGGGTGAGATAGGCTGCCAAACACTCAGAACAAAGGCCGTGCTGGTTGGACAAATAATGGTCGATCGGTTCAATGTGAAAAAGAGCAGCTGGCCAATAATGAAAATTCTTCTTCGTGAAAGATAGATATTGTTTCAAAGGAGTTTGTTGCAAATAATTAACTTTTTTTTGTTACATATTTTAAAGGCAGAGGCAAATATTATTTGCCCAAGCAAAGTTTTTTTTAAAGACGTTTTCAAATGATCTTGCCCTCGGAACTGGATGACACCTTTCTCTCTTCCAAAGAGGGAATCTATTTATTTGAACAGAGGATGATTTCAGATCAACAGTAGTGTTGTGTACTGCCACCTAGTGGCAATGGTGAGGGATGACATTGCTTTTCTAAAGGAGAAATACTAATATAAATTGTCTCAGAGAGAAGCTGGCCATGGAGCATGAAGCAAAAAACAACAACAAATCTCGTTGAATTATTTTTCCACTTTTATTGAAATGCACTGTTTTCTCCAGTTATCTAAAAAAAAACAAAAAAACCCTTTAATCCACTTTGCCATCATTGAAAGATCACAAGGCCAAAACTGAGCTGATTCAACGGTTGATTTAAAAAATATTTTACAGTATAATGGATCAGTCTTTAAAAATAAAAACTGTTAACAAAACAAAAACCACATGACCACTCAGGTGTTCATACTGTATGTATGTCTGTGTGAGTGAGTGTGTGTATATATGTATGTTTGTCCTCTGTATAGAGACCAACAGATGTATAATCTGCGAGAAACACTCAGAAATATGGACATGTACATTTACCTCATATGACCAGATATTAAGATTACATTCTTGTTAGGTTCACCGTGCGTTTTAGTTTGTTTATCGAATCCTCTTCTGTTGGCGTGCGCGGTAGATGTCGTGTATGGGCGGAGCCACAGCTCCTTTGTCATCCTCCTCGTCAGAGTCTGCATTAGGCCTCTTGAGTGACTTGGCACTAGCGTGGTTCTCCATGGAACCGTTACCCTCCCCTCCTGCGTCGGGCTGTCTGCCAGTGATCAGCTCCACAGCAGCATCAACAGCTAAAGGGACAAAAGTGCATGTCAAGTGGAATAACATTTTAACACAACCCGACTGACATTTCCATCTCCAGAGCCATGTTAGTTTGGCTACTGTGGTTAAAACAGACACGGTCTGGAATTTTCCTCAAATGCTGCCGAAAGAAACTTACTCTCAGGAAGTGTGCATCTCCTAAAAGATTCCATGAGCTCATCCACTTGAACAAAGGGGCCCTGCATCAAGACACAATCACAGACTCTCTGAGTCCAAGCAGACAAAAAAAAAAAGCTGCCTCGCTGTTTTCATCTTTTGTTCATTACTAGTATATATATATATATATATATATATATATATATGAGCTCGGCAGCACAGAACTGCTGGTTCTCACCGTGAAACACATGGGCGGAGGGAGCAGCTTCATTAGAAGGACAGCAGCTGGCGGCACTGGGAAAACTCCACCAGGGACAGGGTGTAAACCTGGAGCTGTGGGGAGAAAGTTCCTCGGCTCCATCAAAGACAAATCCTTTTATGTATCGAGTCAATGTAGAAGAAGGAGCAGTGCAGGATGCAGCAAAAACATACCCAGTGCAAAACACTTATAATCCTGATGGGCATTAGACTTGAACACAGAGTTTCACTGAGGTATCGTAACATTCAGTGAAGAGTGTGTGCAGCTGAGGACTACGTACGAGCAAGGTGTCGCGGCTGGAAGGGGATCATCTGATTGGTGTCAGGTTTGGGATACTCAGGTTTGCGGTCGGCTTCGTCCTTCTGCGCAGGTGTAGAGGGCGCCACCACCGTCTCTGGGAGCAGCGCTGCCAGTTTGGCACGAGACACGTCCTACAAACACGCAGCAGAAGCAGTTTAAAAATATCCGCGCATGTGAACCTTGAACTGCAGCAAGAGATGCCTTGGATACAAATACACACCTTGTATCCAAGGGCCTTGAGCTCACTGGTAGAGCAGGGATACAGGTCCATGAACTTGTATCTGTCCACGAGCAAAGCTGTTTCTTTGCCTTCGTACTCGTCCTTGAAGGCTGTGAAACGTCTGCGCTCCACTTTAAGAATACTGGCCAGGTCTCCTATGTTGCTCTCAAACGCCAGGAACCGAGCCCAGATCTCGCTGAGGAGCGAATGAAGGATCAAAGTCAATCAACATCGTCAGAAATATAAATCTCTTACGAAAAAGATGTACATGCACACAACGTAATTAATATCTGACGTTACCCTGACTTTTCTGGTGACAAGCTTCCTGAGGTGAGGACACGTTCAAACAGAACTCTGGTGTTGTTGTCCTCTGGAGAGAGAAGAAAAATAGGGTCACAATTATTTTGCATCACTATGACTAAATTTAACAGCAGATAACAAAGAAACACAGCTTCCTTATCAAATGTCAAAGTTGTTTGATTCATGGATACGTAGCAAAGAAAACATATATCCTACATTCTGCGAATTTTATTTCACCTAACTTACCATTAAGGTGTGAGAGGTAATCAATGTATGCCAGTATGTACTCTGGAATGTCACCATATTTCTTCAAACCAAGCTCAAAGATCTTGAAGGCCACTGATTTATCCTGTCAGGAAAGATAAACAGAGTTTACGAAAGAGGTATTTGTGTACACGTGCTAGACATGTGACCGCGTGTGTCCTCACCTTGCTGCAGTAGTATTCCATCAGTGCTGCAGTCACGTAAACATGGTGACGTGTGCGTAGGTCCTCCCGGGCCTTTTTGAAGATTGTGCGACCGGATTTGATGCCCTCCGCCCTCCTGGCAAACTTCATGTACTGGATGTAGACCAGTGTGGGGTCAATGTCTTCAATGGCCAACAGTTTATTATAGATGCCGTGGACCTTCTCGTATTTCATGCGACTCTGAGGACAGCAAAAGAACACAAACAAAATATGCTGATCAGTCCTTGCATCTGCGCCGTCCTGGTTACAACAGAATAAGCAGCGAGACACTCACTTCTTCATAGTCGGCAAATGAAAAGTACAGAAGCATGTTCTTCTTCAGGAGAGTCCCAATGGCACGCTCATAGATGTTAGCGGCCTCGTCACTGAACAGTTTGGAATTGTTCATATCCTAGGAGAAGAGAAAACACCATGAAATATTACAGGACTGTTCTGTGTTCGTGTCCGACCTCTCTGAAAAATACTCCACGGGTCTTTTTGACCACATGACGTTCTGAGAGTGAAAGGTTTCATCTCTCACCCCTTTCTCTGCCAGCAGTTTGCTGGACTGCTCCAGATACTGCGCTGCCTCATACCATACGTCTGGATGGTGTCCCAGCACCAGCAGGCACTGCTCATAGGCAAACATCACTGCAACACACAACACAACGGTAACCGATCAGAATATCTGAGCTTCATAAGATACTTAAGCTCGAGTGAGGATAACATGCGCCCTCTAGTGGCAGGAGCAAAAATATATAGTTAAACCTACATACAAACATTATTAATTTAACCACTGGCATTTTGAGACTTATATAGCAAATTTTTTTAAAAAAACACACTATATGTTGAGCACAGTCACCTCTCTTTGTGATGAGGGTCTGGTCTTCTGTGCGCAGTGGGTTGCTCTTTTCCCACTGGATGTACTTCTTCCACATTTCCACTTGCTGGGCTTCCTGAGGGGAATTCTGTGGAGGTACTGAGGGTGCGTTCCTGTCCAGCCCCTTCATCACAGTTTCATACTCCTGATTGACACACAAGTCTGTATTAGTTTCCAAAGACAGCTTGACTTTTCAGTGTAAACGGATTCAAAAACATGCGTGTGACACGTGTGTGGACAATCTCACTTTAGCAACTCTCCTGGCGTTCATGTAGTCTCTGCTTCGATCCTCGATCATCTTTTTGGCCAAGTGCACGTTGATCCCCTGGTCATGAAACAGAGAAGTCAGTTCATCACTCTCACATCCAAACAGCTCAAACTCTACGTGCAAACATTTGTAGTCACGAAGACAAGAGGCCTGGCGGGCGTCTCACCTCTTCATATTTGCTATAATCTCTCCAGAGCTGCTCAATATTGATCATGGGGTTCACACAGCCTCTCTGGTAGACCCGCCGCACTGCGGTGATTCGTTGATTCTCTGCGTACGAGCCCACAGCTTCACTAAAGAGGCGACAAACACATGTGAACATTTAAGAGGTGGCCAACAGTATATGGAGTCTCACAATATTACAGGGTAAACACTTACACTCCTTTGAGGAAGTTGATGTAGTCCACCCAAATCTGTGAGAGGAATGACAAGCTATTAGGCGAAATAAATAAACTCACATGCAGAAGTAGAGAAATATAGTCAAGATCTGTGCACCTGATAAGACATTATTTCCATGCCAATTTTATCCAGGGCGAAGTCATAGGCCTGAGCCATCTTCTCTCTGAGGGTGAGGAGAATAACACATTTACATCTATAGCAGCAAACAAACACACTTGAGTTCAACCCCACTGTGCAGCAGAATGTGCTCTTACTTGTAGCTGGGTAGCTTCCCTTTGGTCTCTCGAACGTACGAGAGGTAGCATTTCCACAGGTCGATGTGCAACACTTTCATTAGGCATCTCTGAAACAACTACAGGAGCAAGAATGTGGAAGGATGAATATATATATATGTATATATATGTTATATACAACTACCCATCAGTGTGTCGTTGATTCGGGTTTAGTAATTCCATGCTCAAATTAGCCTGCTGATCAATCGCAGCATATCCTGCATAGGATGTTTTTTTGGGGTGGGGTAGCTGGCACTGCTCCGTAACACAGGCCGCTGACGTGGCCCACATTTCAGTGAGCTCCCACAAGCTCAAATTAACGGACCAGACTTTGAAAGGGATAAACATGTGGTTGTGCAATGAATTGACATTCAGACAAAAACTGGACATTTTAGAATGTGCTCAGTGAATTTATTAAAAGTGTTGCAACCCAGTGAGAATTAACTAACCAATGTAGATGTTAGTTACATTTAAGTACATTTCAATTAAAGTTACAATTACAGTTAAGGTGTAACTGACAAAGACATGAACCAAAATATTCAGATTAAAAAAAGAAAAAATAGTCATGGTAGCACTAGAGACACCAGGTACAAAATAATAGTATGCATAAAATCAACTTATTTAAAAAGTTAAACATTAATTTTCAAAACAGATATTTATTAAAGCTTGCACACTTCCTATGTCTGTTAGTTTCTCAACTTTTTTGGGGGATTCTGGGATTAAAAATTAAAAATTAAAAGTTAAGTTTCAAATCTGGAGATTTAAAAATCTTTCATATTGATTTCCAGATGCCTTGTAAAACACTGATGGCTTTTAATGCACAATGTAATAGTGTGCATCCATATTATAATGGAAATCACAAGACGCTACTGTTTTAGAGGCCAGGACAGAGGAGGACCCCCTTGGATATCAGAGTAACACGAGTGTGATGGATACTTACCTTTTCTACCTTGTCATAGTTTTTAGCCTTGATCTGCAAATAAGAGTGTAAATGCAATGTTAATTCAAAAGTCTCCACTACTTTCAGGGCATACAGGAAACATGCATTCATGCAAATGGCACCACTCATACACACATACGATCAACAAAGTGAAATTCACACAAGAATGACAAATCACTTTTAAATAGAAGGGGTTTATTTTGATTTTTTTTTGTAGATTGCACCACATAACCCAGAAAAACACCAGCGACCAGTGTTTTACAGTAATGTCTGGACGAAAAAAGTATATGGAAAAGTTCCTTAAAGTCAGAGAAGTGTTTGACATTTAAATCACTTCCTGTGACAGCATCACGTGAACGTGTTCCCTAAACAATGTTGCAGGAATGAATTTCATTTTTCATTCCTACTGTTGAGTGGAAGCCACAGTGTCACATTGTCCTGCAGGACAGACAGGGGAGGCTGTCGTTTGTGCAGCGTTACCAGCCTGGGCCTATGTTTTGGGTAGATCCATCCTATCCCACTGTTGATGCTTGCTACAAAGAAAACGGGAAGCATCGAACTTCCTGTTCACACAGGAACATCCCAAAAGGTACTGAGAGTAGTAGAGTGCACAGCGTATAAACAAAATCAAATACCCATCCTGTCAGATAGACTGGGTGACCTGCTATAACCATTTTTTTAATTTTTCAATTTTATGGGAGGGGGATGGGTAACAGTCCAAAATAAATGCTAAAAAACCTAAATTCAACTTTATCTACACTTGTATGAACAAAACGAACAACGTCCAAATCACAATGTAACATTAAAGAATTCAAGATTAAAAAAGGTAATTTGGAAATTTTTGTAGCTAATGAACAACGGGGGGGAAAACCTGTTTGCATTCAATTAAAACAAAAGTACATTGTCAAGGAAATTATTTCCTAAAACAATTTGTGCTGTAGTTTGTAGATCCTCCAGGGCACCATCCCCAGAGAAAGACTGACCTACTTTACTTGCCCATTTCTAATAATTAGAGGGAGACACAATGTGTGTAGTTTAGAAAATGTATCTCCTAATAATATTTTTTTCCATAATCAAAGCTGCACCACTAAATGATTCACAAATAAACTCTGTGTGTACAATCACAGGTAGTCTTCCAGAATCCAACAATTCTGAGCCTTGATCCAAATCTGAAGGTTTTAATGTGTTTCACTATCACAGCCATAAGTTACACTGTGTGCGACATAAGTATACTGTGCACATGAGTCAAGTGAGACTTTAGTTAATGCTCCTGCTGGAGGGTTACGTTAGTAAATATCTATTGGAGGAGTAGATTACACAACAGACTCATGAGGCACAAAGTCTACTGACGATACATACCCCCCCAAAAATATCTACAGCACACGAATGTGATCATTTAAGCTCAATGTCACTTTTGAAAGATAAAAGAAAACGCACATGAAGTCAAAATATTCGAGTATAAACTAAACAATGATGTAACCACTTTATAAAAGGGGAAGGTGATATGGACAGGGGGCTTTGTGTAAAATGATTCACACTGGATACTGATATGCAATTTTGATGCCAACAGATAAGACTGGTTGATCTTTCTACACTACAGATACCAAGTTTTAAAATGTGCACCGAGTCTACAATCAAGCTGTGAAAACCACTTTTAATAATTATGAAGTTGCACATAAAAGACACAAGATTGTCCCATTTCCGTTTTTGAAAGCCCCGAGGCAAGTCCCTGTTGTTTTTCTCCCCAACAATAAACACTACTTTACTCTTTTGTAGAACATACGGCTCATGCTGTAGTCCCCTTACAATGGTGGAAATTATTAATTTTTTCCTATCACAATTAGTCTGAAAGACTGACAGAGTGCAGAAATGAGCTTCAATAAACTCATAAGCTCTCGGGGCCAAAACATAAAAGCAGCATTAACTCCAGCACCGTGTCAGTCAACCTTCACTCAAAGGCGCGTTCTCATAATCCACTGAGCGTAATGTCTGAACAGGACTATCTAAAAGCAGGCTCTGGAAAGATGCTAGCAATGAACAAGACTTTGTTATTTGCCTAACGTGCTCAAAAATCTCAAAAGAACAAATCTCACCCTCTGATGATAATCTTTTTACATTTAAATGTTGCTCTAATAATAAATGGGGAGGTTTAAGAGCTCACCCACATACTTACCAGATACGGTGTCTTTATGCTATGAATTACAAGTGTTAACTGTTAAAGTATTCTACCAACACTTGCCTTGAATATTACTTAAGAAGTGTTCAATCTGCTTTTAAATCTCCAGCAAGAATTAAGAGAAAAATTACATTTTCCGGGCAGTTCAGATAACCAGAGTGTCATATCAGCAAACAGAAACCTCTATGCAAATTTTCTGTGGCTAAGGTTGTGTTTCGGAGTAATTTGTGGTTTGTAGTAAAGTGGGGAGGGGATGGGGGTGGTTACATAATGGTAAAAACAACAACAATAGACGAAAAATACGAATATGTTGAAAATATATATTTTTTCATCATAAGTGATTATACTATTTGCAGTATATTAAACACATAATCTGTTTTATTGGCCACACAGGTTTACATATGAGGAGTTTGACTCTGGTCTCTAGCATCTTATCATTCTACGCATTCCCTCCCCTTAACTATTACCAGAAACATATGAGTATAATGCAATTTGCAATTTATTGTATGAATTCCAAGTCAGCTGAAGTCTGTCTAGATCTGCAGGTCAGATGCAATTTAACCCCCGCCCCATAACGATCAAAGTTCAATGTGTCTTGTGAATTTAATTTGTTTAAAGTGACATCCTAAGTACAATAAAACATAGTTGGACACTATCCTATATCACATTATTTCCCTTAAGTTCCAGACTAATAAAGCTTTCGGTGATGTTTACATTTCATACTCCTTTATTTTAGATTCCTCTCTCTGATCTGCAACATATTCTTATGGTCTACATATCATCCATCTATCGTAACTATAGTAACCACACTGCATCTTTTGTGCTGTTAGAGGGGGTTACATGTCAACAGCATGGACACAAGTGCAGTTGGCGCCATCTGGAGGCCAGAGGAAGTAGTTGAGGACAGTTCCTGAGAAGCCTTGCCAGTTTGGAAAAGGCCCGATGTGCTCTTTTTCCATTTTATAACACATAACTTTATGAGATATACCACCAGGTATTTTTGTCCTGGTTAATCCACGTAGTGACAAGGCTGAGGGTGTGAGGGGGAGGAAAAAGAGGGGGGTGGGATTTACACGAGGGAGCAAACCCACAACAAACCAAAACCAGTACAACCTGAGCGTAAGCAATTTTCAATTCACAGCATAGAGGTAATTGTTTTCCAGACCTACACACTGGATGTTTAGAAGCTCAAGTCGTGATGCTTGATATCACGGTACAACGTTGCCAAAGCAATGTGTTTAACACCAATTGCAATAGTGATTAACAGACCACACAACAGCACAGCCTGTGGGTGCCATCAACGCAAATGGGTCACTGGACATACAGTTAGGGGTGGGGAGGACTGTCTCAAGGAATGAATGGGCCACACAGTCAAAAATATATTCTTTTTTTATAAAAAATTACCCGAAAGAAATGACACAGGAGGCAATAAATAGACACGACAAGTGAATAAAAGGCTAATGCACTCCAATACCATTAAAATAGTTTTAATACTGTTGCAGACCAAACATGCAACAAATTCACTTTACCCCCATTTTAAATATGGCGCAGAGAAAATGTGTCCTTTTAAATCCCGGGAACATAAAGAATTTTCTGGAAAAGAAATGGTTAGAGCTAATTTCCCCCTTTGTTTGCGTTTAAAGGCACAATTCTTAATAAATGTGGGTTGAGCCTGAAAAATTAAATTTAACATCATTATGCATCCATGTTCAATCCAGACCCTTCGTCGAGGACGATGTCCTCGGGTAGGTAGATGCTTTCACTTGACAAAGTGCTGATAATAGCCAGGACTAAGGTCTTAAAACAAGAATTGTGACTTTAAACTTCATCGAAGAGACATTTTTTGTTTGTGTGAAAATCACATTGTTGATCATGTTAGAAAAATCCCCAGCCATGCACACTAATGAAAAAAAGAAAAGTCGTATTAACCTCTGCTTCAATGAATAGTTTCCAGAATCGGCCAGAGCTTGGGAACTGCGTGACAAGTCGCTCGTATGTTTTCCTTGCTTTATCTATGGGCTGGTTCTATGGGAGGAGAATGCATTTACATTCCACACTATTAGACATACGAAGAAAAGCAATCACGTTGGGAAAAGGATGTAGTGTGTTGAAACGATTCATAACCCCTGACCCACTGCCCGCCCGCCCCTATTTTGCTTAACCCCAGGAATACAACTCTGTGTCACTAAACCTGTGCTTCTCGAATCAGAATGCTCCATGCGTCAAGGTCAAATGGGTTTTCTTCCAACTTCTTCTCTGCCTTCTTCACCTTCTCCGGGATGTACTCGGCTGCGGCCTGCAAACAACACGAGAGCACAGGACACGGCGGTGATGCTGCTGAACAGACTGTGGTGGTTGTGTTGTCGTGGTAACGACTCTAGGCGCCGAAAGTGTTGGGATCAGTCACGTGACTGATCAGCGGCGCAAGCAAATAAGCGGTTGATCCGCTGAATAAAGACTAAAATCATCAATGACACTTTGCTTGTGGATACATGGCGGGTAAATCAACCGTTTACCACTAGCTAGCTAGGACCTTACAGCCAGCATCGTGCACAGTGAGCACTCAGGTCGGTGACGGTGATGAATGGGTAGCTTAATGCAGCCGATGTGCGATAAGATCAAAGAGTCTCTGTACGACTACAAGTGGCTATGATGCTACAACCAGCCAGTCAACATGGCGCACCACAAGCTAGTCTCGCAGCTTCGCGCTCCACAGTGCCAATTCGTCACATATTCTGCGCAGCTGCGCACTGCTCGCGAACACTAACGCGAATAAAACAACACGACAAGTGGTCGGCAGCGGAGTGTACTAGCGAATAATACCAGAAATATATCATTGATCATGCTAAGCGTTTCAGTGGAAGCTAGCTCGCCACTCAGAAGAACTGCATGTAGCTACCTGGTCGGCCGTTCCCTCGCTGGACATGGCTGGAGGAGTAATCTGGGGTTAGAAATGTTATATCGAGTGTTAAAACGCTCAGATATTGACGTGATGGCGATTTTTAAAACGACTAAGTCATCGGCATAGCTTCTAAGGGAGTCGATCACATTGCCCTCGAGCCACTAGCTGCTCAGTGGCTCGCCGATGACTCAAAATGGCGTAGAACTTGTCTTCCGCTCCGCCAAAAGCAAAAACAATAACACTTCCGGTGCGCAGATCCTTCAAAATAAAACACCAATGTCCTCAAAAAGTCCCCTCATATGCCCACTTTTATATCGTTACTTTTCGTTACTTTTGTTACTTCTAGTTACTTTACTTTTCTGTTTTGTAATTAAAAGAGTTCAGGGCTGAGCTACAATTTGGACCCAAAATGACAGACTCAATGAAAGTTTTAACAGATTTAATATTATTTCAAGCGATGGAGGGTGAATATTGAGGGTGGCGACGTTGAGCAGTCAGGTGGAGAAGCAGGAGCAAGGCAGCGTGAGTTCGGCAATGGTTTCGTGACTGAGTTCCAGGCTTAGGCTGAGTTCCGGGACTGCCTGCTTATACCTGGTGCTGCCTGTCTCAGAAACTGAGCAGAACGATCTGAGAAGACAAAATCGGCTTCGGGTAAATCACCGAAAAAGATATTAACAAAGTCATAAAAGAAACTGTCTGAGTGTGATTATTCAATCATCAAAATAGTTTTCTGTTGGTAGACCAATCGGTGTATCGATCGCTAGTCGTCGTGATACAGAAACATTCATAGATTCATTGTTGTTTTTAAGGTCCATAGATGTTGTGTCCTCTTTATTATACAAGTCTATATTTGCAGCACCTCCTAGTGTTGTGTAGCCTATTTATACACTACTGTAAGAAGCTCAGGATGATGTGCGAACATTAAATTCACTATGTAAAGTATATTAGCAAATTATGTTTTACACTAGTGTATATGTTTATGCATTACGAGCACGTGCGTTCCATGTGACTCATAAGTAACTGCAAACCAAGTGTATGATTTTTGGCCTGTACAATAGGTGATTCATGTTATGACTCTATAGCCACTATGTTTGTTACGGTAACTAATTGGTGTTTGTGTGTCACCAACAACACAGCAAAAGCTATTTTTTATGCACTGCACAATGTCTCTCGCCATGCTGTCCAACAGGGGGAGACAAATGATCAAATGATGGACACCGAGGACGCGCGCTTAACTGTCTGGTCAACAACCCTAAACAGACCAGAGCAAAAGACAACAGAGCAGTTAGCTGCGCAAGTGTGGATGTGATTGAGTCTTGTTGGTGAAGAAAAAAAAAATAAAATCTAAGGTTTTGATTTATATTTTGAAATGTAATTTTCCGATATTATATGATCATAAAATGGGGTAGCATTAGTTTACAGGTCACTGTTGATGCTGCTGTCTTAGTTTGCAGGATTAATATGAATACATTTGTCTAGATTTGAAGTGAAGCCATGCAAAACTGACAGGAATGAGACTGGGATGAGAAGCAAAATGGATTTACAGGGGGCTTCCATGTGGGCTACTCTGCTTCCCACTTCCTCCATCCCAGCTGTGTTTACTCAACACAATAGGTTAGACGAGAGGTGTTCACACCTGCTTTACAGCTGACCTGGCCCGGTGGTTTGTTGTCTGTAACGGGGTGGGGACAGGGAAAGACAAAGGCCTTTTGGTGGATTAGGTTACAGCTGGCCTTCTCAGACAACAGGGGCTTATGGGCAGCTCTCATTGTCAGCTGGGGGCCTCCTGACTGTCTGAGTAGACCTCACCAGCAATTTTCCTCAAGAACAATATATTGTTGACACTGCTCACAGAATAAGGAATTATTGCTGGTTGTATATATTGACTTCACTAAGTTCTGGCACTGCATTTTCAAATATCAAATATCATGACACAAATTTCACAAATTGATCAATAATATTTGTATATGGAGTAAAGAGTGTTATTACATCTCCCCCATATGTGGAATGAGTTAGCACTTATTACTATAGAAGCAACTGTCATCCAAGTACAGAAAAAACAAAATTCACAACTTGCTCATTAACTCAGTCCTCTTTACCTCTCATTGCTATTACCTAGAACGCCATTTCAACTCTGTATTCCAGTGCCGAACTTTCAGACTTAGCTAATAAAGAAGACTATAAGCTTGAGGTAAGTAAATTCCGAATGCCTACGACAATAAGATATGTTTCACTCACAAGTTCAATGTACACTATATCCTGTACACTTTTTATCCTTAAAGTTACATTCAGTTTAACAATTCACAATGCCTTTACAAAATATTACCTTTTCACCAAATGTTTAAGATAAGATAACATAAGATAAACCTTCATTCGTCCCACAATGGGGACATTTGTACATTACAGCAGCAAAGTGGACAGAATAATATAGACATACATTTAAAAAAAGCAATAGGTATGTACAAAATATAACAGAAAATATAAAAAAAGATATATAAATACTATATACAGAGCAGTAGCAATAGTTACACATGGAGAATAAATATCATAGTATATATATATATATATTTTTTATTTATTGTATTGCACATGAATAAATCTGCTCTGAATCCTGAATCCCTGCCCCTCGATCGATTACTCTGGTCTGGCCAATGCCGTCAGTTCACAAACATTCGCTCGCAGTTGCTGGAGAAAGAAAGGGACGTGTTCGACGCTGGCAGGGCCGCAGAGCAGCGCGTCCAGACGGGGTAACGGACACCCTGCGAGAGATGGGCCACGTCGTCCCGAGGGCACGGAGACCGATCTGAACTGCGTAGCGACGACCCCGGGCTCCGCGCGGTGCTTCTGGACGCTCACATGCGCGGAGTTATTTAGCGTCTAAGATGTGGGAGATGGTGGCGTTGCCGAGAGCGAGCTCTCCCTTCCCGTCGCCCAGGACAAGATGGCAGCGATGCAGGCGAACTGTGCATGGTGTGGATTCATAAATCCATAACATGTCCAGAGGAGCCCTGGATTACACGCGCAGTGACTCCATGTGAAGGTGAGTGGTCGGCCGTCCTCGCCGAACATCCGACGCGAGAGTTTTAAAGACGTGACGTAATACAAAGTCATAACTTAGCCGGAAAACTTAGCTAGCGCGAGCTCCGGTCTCCGGGGTCTCGGGCTCCGGGCTCTCGGGCTCCGGGGTCTCGGGCTCCGGGCTCTCGGGCTCCGGGCTCTTGGGCTCCGGTGCTCTCGGGCTCCGGGCTCTTGGGCTCCGGTGCTCTCGGGCTCCGGTGCTCTCGGGCTCTCGGGCTCCGGGCTCCGGTGCTCTCGGGCTCTCGGGCTCCGGGCTCCGGGCAGCAGCCGCGCGTGTGGCTCGACACTGGGCTCACTGCTCCATTCATCGACTGCTGGTTCGTTACTTGTTATCCCGCGATGACGCCGGTGGTCGTTATGAACCGCTGTTTGTCGCTGAGGGCTTTGTCACGGTGACCTGTCGTGCTTAAAGTAAAGAGACCGCGCTGCTTGTAATCTTCTAATGTAAAGTGAAACCAGTCGACACGGTCGCAGGGACCTGACCTGGGTAACGGGGACCGACCGACCGTGGTGCTGACATGCTCGTTAGATAACACTTGGTACGTGACTCGAGCTCGCCGACGAGAACATCGCTGAACCACAATGACAGCGTGCAAAAATCTTCCTAGACGGTGATCTCGCACAATCCCCTCTTCTAAATGTAGCACATGTGAAAACTAGCCGAGCAGACACAGTTGGCAACACAAACTGAATCCAGATCATCCCATGTCGTGTAACTATGCAGGCCATGTCTCGTACCGACACCTGTGATGACGCCCCAGCCGTCACACGTGTCCGTCTTGGTTGTATTACAGATGTGCTCAATCTAGTCATCTTCCACGAGGCGAGCTTATTTGTGCAGCACCATTCACACACAAGGTGACTCAGAGTGCTTTACAGAGCCATTGAGTTGCATTTAGACAAAACACATCAACATTTAGAATAAAAGTGAAATATGAAGACATTAAAATGGAGGCATTACATTCAAATACATATTAAACCCCCAGCGATAACACACCATTTAATAGCAATAGAAGTGCATTTAGAAGTCAGGAATTAATTATAAAGATTGATTTATAGTAAAGCTGCAGAGAACAACAGTGTTTTTAGGCCTGATCTAAATGAGCTGGGTGTTTGAGCACAACCCAGGTGTTCAGGAAGTCTGTTCCACAGGTGAGGAGCGTACCAACTGAGCGCTGCTTCACTTTGTTCGGTTCTGGTTCTGGGAACACGCAGTAAACCGGCCCCTGACGACCTGAGGGGTCTGGATGCTGAATAGGGAATTAAAAACCCTGGGATGTATTTTGGTGCTTTGTAGACCAAGAGTAAGATTTAGTGATTTAAGGTTTGGTGTGATGTGGTCCAGTTTCCTGGTATTAGTCAGGACTCTGACTCTTAGCTCAGCTAAGTCAGTGACTCCTCCCTGGAAAAAAAACTAACCGTGGTTTTTATCTAAATGCTGCCCAGTGTTGTAAGTGCCTGTTAATGTTGTGGTCACTAAAGCTGGTGTCCCCTTGGTTCGAAGTGCCCTTGTTGCTAACAACTAGGGCTGCAGCCAACTGTTATGTACAGTATTCATCAATCTGTTGATTTCTTGGTTAATTGATTCGTTGTTTTATCCGTAAAATGTCATAGAATGGTGAAAAATGTTGATCGTGTTTCCCTTAGCCCCAAGACAATGTTTTTTTTGGCCACACACCAAAGATATTTAGCTTACTGTCACAGAGAAGCAAATAAACTAAATATTTTCACATATAAGAAGCTGAAATGAGAGAATTTTTAACTTTTTTTCCATAAATACTACTTGAAGCGATTATTCGATTATAAAAATAGTTGCCGATCAATTTGGTAGTTGATTACTAATCGATTAATCGTCGCAGCTCTACTAACAAAAATTGTACAACATGCTTTGTTTGACGATCACAGCAACAACAAAAAAAGTGCCTTCATAAAAATTCAGAATTGCAACATGTAAGACTAGTGTCCTTTACGCGCCGTCTCATCTTTATTGATATAAACACAGTCAAAGACGGGGTGGTGACGGAGGCATCTGAAGTTGGAGCTAATGTCAAGTTAATCATACTCAATGTGGCTGTAATGATTTACTCGTCCCTTTACCACCATGAAGGTCGTGGTTTCATGTTGAAAAGGAGCTATGGAGTCGACAGTTGAGCTCCAATGTGAGGGTTTGTGACACGTCCACAAATCACCGGTGAAACAGAAGTAGCCTGGGCATAATTGTAGGCAATGTAGTCTGCAAAACATGTAATTTCTGTGACAAGGACCTATCACTTAGACGTCCTGTTCCCACAAACGCCCATGTTTGTAAAATTGTGAAACCGGAAATAGAAATCTTAGACTGAGGTGGTTGACTGGACACATGCTGCACAGTAATGTACTTACCCTGGCCGGCATTTGTGTTGGCCTTGCCCACTTGCAGAGGTACATCGAATGGAGGTTTTGGCAAGCCCGGTCTGGTTGAAAAAGTATGATGCATCATAGCTCCTCTGCTTTTGTAGTTGCAGTTCTTTTAACTGGACCAAAGAATACTGCCGTCTTTTTATAAACTAGTAATATCATAGACTGTCTGAAACAATAGTACAATATAGATGATACCACACCGGCTGTTTTCGTCCAAATTTCTTAACATAAATATCCTTTCTTATGAGTGGAAATGAGCTGGTGTTCAAGTTTCACAGCCTGCTGTTTCTAAAACATTCTGTGAAAACCTTGAACCTTTTAAAACAACACCATAAATACACTACAGACACATTTGTGTGGTTCCCCTTTTGCACAGGCCGCTCCTGTCTGCTGTACGTGTGTCACATTCCTCAACCTATCAGTAGCAAGGCCACAAAAGCAAGGTTGTGAGTTATAATGAAGCCCGTACTGCCAGAAGTAAGTCTGCACAGCGAGGCCATTAAATAAACGTTAAAACAGTGTTTTCCCCTTCAGTGATTGGTATAAGAGGGCAGTGCTGGATGCCAACTGAGGTGGGGAGGCAACAGAACTTGGGAATGTGTTGTCATGTGATATCATGCTGCACATATTTGCTGCACTTTGGGGCAGCTGGTTATCTGTGTGGCATTGTGGCCCACTTAAAGGCTGGTTTCCGATTAATGTAATTCTGAGGTGTTCGTGCAGACATGAGTCAGAACACAAAATCAAATTTTTGAGAGTTTTATTTTGTGCAGAGAAGAGGATGTTGTGCGGTTCTTTGCATTAATCACAAAAGTGGCGAGTGGAACATTTTTTCCCAGAACTAAAAATCTGTTCCATCACAGCAATCTTGTCAGAACCCTACGTTTTAATAACACACTGAATGCTTTAGTCCAGAAACTGTTCTTCAAGGATGAATGTGTAGGAATGTGATAGAAAAAAGCGCGGTGAATAGCAGCGCTGTGTGAATGGGTGAATGCGACTGTAAAGCACTTTGAATGGTCAATATGACTAGAAAAGTGCTATATGAATACAGTCCATTAAAGTAAATGTCTCATTCTGCGACTGTTCATTTCCTGTTTAATGAGAGATGTGGCAGTGACACTGACACTTTCACTGTGTGACACGGCATGTTGGGGGGGTCTAGTATTTCAGTCTGTGAAAACTGGCAAGAGCTGTTAATACGTGTTTGATAGAGGTGATCGATTGATAGCGTTGAAGGCAAATGTGATCCCTTTTTCTATTTTTGAGAGGAGAAAAATAAACAGAATCAAGTGATTCTTAGGTTGCAAGTCCCCTTTCATGTTGTGGCTGATAATTAATGTTAAGTTCATTATTTGCACATTTGGCTATTAGTGAAACTTCACCCACATATATTCCAGGCATATGACGTTATGACACTAGGTCTTTCTCTTAATGGTGCTTGTAGGCTGCATTCACTGTCCCTTTAGCATAATCAACTGTACATTGTATTCACTGTGTACAGGGAATCAACTGTACAGTGTATTCCCTGTGTACAGGGGCTGATTCAACAAGGAGTAGACCTCTACATTTGGAGGGGAACCTCCAGGCCATATTCATAAATATAAAGAAAGTTAATCTGAAATACAAAAAGACCTTATGATAGCAGTTCATCTTTTTCAGCTATAACATAAAACAACATAAAATAGTTAACATGTCCTTGTCTCTTCTGGCTGTATGCCTGTCAGGTCCCGGTCAGGGTGAACAAAACAACGACTGTGATGAATAGGAAAAAGAGATAAAAATTTTGCTTTTTCAAGAGAAAAGGACAAAAGATACTTTTTTGTTGAAGAGATGGATAGAATGATATTTATGTCAGTCAGCGGTTAAAGGGTCTAGTATGAACATCCCAGCACAGATGTTCATACTCCAGAGTTTGATAGGGAGGAGGAATTGCTGGCTTGCACTTTCCTGCTTTGTGAGAACAAAAACCTGCTATGACAAATATGACAATATACTGGTGAGTTTGCAAAACTCCTTCAGGCGCTTTGTGAGAGCTTTCATGACATGAAAAGTAAAAAAAAGAAACTGAACACGATTACTGTTTAACGTGGAACCGGCTGATGAACCTGACAACCTATAACACAAAGTCATTGACCTGCATGAGGACTTCCAAATCAAAGTATAACAACCTCAGCCTGCTTGTGGCCTATAAACTGCATGTATGTCCAGAGGATTTTTCCCATTCAGAGGAGACATACACTGCAGTTTGCCTCTGTTTGGGACAACCTTCTGCTGTTACCATTTCTTTTCAATACTGATTTGTATTAAGACAGCTCTTCTCAAGAATGACTGACTCAAACCTGGAAAACCAGCTGCAAATAGCATCATCCTCACTATGATCTGACATTTGACGCCTGAAAAGAGAGAAGCCGTTATAGCTCTCTCATTGGAGAGGTTAATGTTTGAGTTTGATCATTAACTATGGTCTTCGATGGATTCTTTAAAAATTGAAATGGCCCTTGATGGGATAAAGGTTCTCCGCCTCTGTTCTAATCGATAGTCATAACTTTACAGTTGAAATAACACATGGTCACATGCTTCAAATTTTAATCAAATGAGCACAGAAGATCATGTTCATGAGACACAAGCAAAGACCCACAGTGTGTAGAGTAGGACTGAGTTAAGATCGCAACCCCTGTCTGGTGTCGTCATCTAAACTGAGAATTAACCAAGAAGACTTCATTGCATTGTTTCATCAATTACCAAGTCATGTCTACCATTCTCACCAGTATCGTGCTGCCATAATTATGGTTGGATATGTGGCATTTTTGTAGACATGTTTTCTATTGGTCCACTCATTATGGTTGGATCATGTATAATTTCAAACTTTTTATTCCTATTAATTTGGACTTAATATTATTGTTTTTGTCTTTTTGTTCAGAATCCCGACAGAATTCATGATGCAGGGTGATGTTATCTCTCAAACTGGTTTTAGGATCACCTGGCCTTTCGACGGTGTGTTAGTGCGTCTGTCTTGATGTGCTGCAGTCTTCCAGAGTGTAAGCTGAACTGATAGCAGCCTCCCTGTGTTCGACTGTGAAGTCGATCCACATGGCCATGAATAGTTTCTGCTGCTCCTAACTGACTTTTGGCAGTGGTGTATGTAGTGTATACGGCACACACGTCCGGTTTTGGGTCGTTGCTTCATCATTGCTGTCTTTCCATCACTCACAATTTAACTGTGCCTTGCAGAACTCAAAAAGTAAAGAATAGAAGTAGTTTATTTGAATATATGTTGTTCTCTTACACCGCATCATATTGTATATTGTTGCTTTAAAAAAGTATTTTATATTTAGATGACATTGAAATGGAAACATTACATTTATCTGCAGATTAGATCACCCCATGTAGTTGTTTTTCCCTGTTGGGGAGAAAATGGGTGACGAAAGTCATTACATGCTGTGACTGCCATCACCTGTTTGTCCTCTCACCTATTACAATTATTTCTCCGTCTAAAGGCACTTTTGGTTCATCAGTCAGTACCGTTCGTCCACCATAGACAGGTGTCTAGTGTTTATTTTCTTCTCAATTTGATTTCGAGAAGGCCAAGGTCAAAAGTTCAACTCTGAGCAATTACTTAGCAGCTCAAGGTTTCTGAAAAGGTTCTGCAGCTTTGAAGAATGTAATGTGATGCCACCGGAGGAGCCTCATGGCTGACCAAGTGAGTATCTGGCTCCAGTTGGTAATAATAGCAGCAGCTGCCATTCGTTTGGCTTTGAAACAACAAAGGCTGCCTACCTCATATCCCTGTGTCAGACTTAAACTTGCCCTTAATTTAGTGATGGTATTTTTGTAGCCAGGGAAATTAACTATACCCAAGTTACATTTTGTTCTAGATTAAATGTGGTTGTTGTATAGCTGGGATTCAAATCCTAGACATCTTGATTGTTCAGTTGGTGAGAGTGCTCAAAGTACAGGCTCCCTCCGTCTAGGGACTCTGGCACCAGACAGCATCCTCTCTATCTCCAGACCAGACAATTAACATCTCTATTTCCCAGGCAGACAAAAAAAACCTCTCAGTGCAGATGTAGTATTTCATGCATAAGTTATGTATAATGTTGGCTTTGAGAAGTTTGAGATTATTGAGCATTCATTCAACTTGATTTATGATTTCTTCCCCATCAGCTTACTCTATTCTACTGAAAAACAGGGCAGCACCATTCAAGGATCTCAGTATGGTGTGGATGTAGTCCTGCCATGCAGTTATATTTTTGATTGTTAATTGCATTGTTCCCATTCACATGGGAAGACTGCTGTAGAGGGAAAAGGGAGAACAGGCCATGCATGATTGTTGGTTCAAACTTTTACAGCTGTGGGTTTGTGTTTGTACAGAATGCATGTTGTTTTCTTTAGGTTTTTTTAATCGTTTTCATCTTTAAATATATTTTGATAAATGTTGACATATTTTGAAATGAGGTTGAAGTGGCAATGATCGCCCTGAGAAGCTTCATATTTTCCGAACACCCAGATCCTCTTCACAACATAGTTCTGAAGCGCTGACTGAAGTGTCGTATTTATAAATTTATTGACCAGCAGAAAATTCTGTGAAACAAACTATTTTATGGATTTTAAAAAAGCAGAAATTGTGGTAATCCTCTGATTGGGTGTGGATTGCTTTTTGTGCCTTCAAAAAAACAACTTTGATTTGGTGTAAAGAAATTTCCATTTGGTGTGGCTTTAATGACTAATAGAGGCCTTTGCCGGGCTCTAAATTACAGGCAACACACCATAAATGACGGATGCGTTCAAAACGGTCCCAACAACAATTAAGCAAATCCCTGCAAACACCGGGCCAAAGCTGGGCACTGTGTATTTCAGTGTTAACGCGTTTAGAATCTCACACCTGTAGGTCATTTTGAGTCTCCAATTCATCCAGCCTGCATGTTTTTACAATTTGGACTGTACCCATGCTGGCTCAGGAACAACCTGCAGACTCCACACAGAAAAGCCCCACCAGTTACCATAACATGGTCAGTAAAACCTGTACATTTACAGTGAGCACTATTAAAAATACCTGTGGGCAGTAGAAAGTATAGAATTAAAAATGTTTGTGAGACTGTTTTAGGCTTTCAGGCCATGACAATGTAGCAAAATCTGATTTTCCCAATGGATCACTTCCAATTTAGTTTTTCCTCACAACCAAAATGGCTGCCCGATTGAATCATGTTTTCAATAATTTCTTAAATTGTTTTCTAGCAGAGGAGTTGATCATCGGTTCCACCACACAGTATCACAGGGTGTTATTGTGCAGTGAGCTGTCCAGGGAATTGTTTGACCTTATCTTGCTGCTCAGAATAGAGTCAGAGGGCTGGCTCACAGCATTAGTGTTATCACAAAATAAGTGTTTTCCATCAGGGTATTTATTTTAGGAGACTACAGGGGCCCTAACAGACTGACTTGTGTCTCCTTTTAGAAACACTTGTAGAAATAGAGCCTATTAATGCACTGGGGATATAGGGCATTACAAGTTATGGTGGTACTAGTTTTATTTAGGTAAACATGGTTCTGCAAATGCACTAAATCCCTTCAAAGTATGAACCTTATATCTCAGTAAATTTGCCTAAGAATGAAAATGGGTCATAGGCTTCAGTTTGGTCTGATAAGGTCACTGAGATTTAATTTTTTTTCAAAGATGATCCGGATCAAGAAAATTACATTTTACATGACATAATTGAGCCTCAGAATATTTTAGCTTGATGTGACGTCTCCAAGAGTATGCAACACGAGAAAAAGGAAGAGTAAACCATGTCTTAGGTAATTGGACAAGTGGGCCTAATGAGGCTTTGATGCTTTATTTTTCACTCTTTGTCTGTCTCTTTATTTTCTCTCCATCTCCATTTGTTGCCTAGAGACCTGCAGTAGGATGCATGTAAATGGCAGGAAAAGGTCCGGCAAACCTTTGAGCAGTTAGTCATCAGCTGTGTGGAGGTGTTGGTGGGATTTCAGAGGATAGCGTAGAATGGTGAAGGTGTTCTCAGGCTCTCCACTACAACATGCACGCTTGCTCTGATCCATTTGACATATGTTGGGTTGACAGGTGGTTGGATATTAGTGGGGCACTGCTAGCCGTGATGTCATCAAGTAGGAATAATCAAAACAACACAATGGGATTGATGGTGTCAGGTGTTTAAAACTTGTATGTAACAACCAGTTTTGCACAAAATGTCGTCCAACATTGAAGCCAAGTGTAAGTGTGGTTCATAAACTTGTCCACAGTTCTCAGCATAATTTTTGTCAAAAGCACCATTCTTTGTAACATGCTAAAATGGTTTATTTTGTTTGTTGAGGATCCAAACTAATAACCTGTTTTATTTTCTTTATCTGCAGGTATGGCCTCACAAGTCTTGGTCTACCCACCACACATTTATCAAACCCAGACAAGTGCCTTTAGCAGTGTGAAGAAACTCAAAGTTGAGCCGAGCAGCTGTGTGTACCATGAGAGGGCACACCGGCAGACTTATCTGAACAGCAGATCACTTGGCATCGTGTACCCAACAAATCAAGCCCACTCATTTGTGAACCAAGACTTCGCAGTGGGCACGAAAGTGCGTGGACGACGTGAGTACCCGGTGCAGACGGTGGTGGTGCGTGGTGTACAGAGACAACAGCCCAATAAAAGAGGAGGAGGAGCAGGCCGAGCTGCGGCCCAGCAGCCGCAGACCGCAGGGGTTGTCCACTTGCAGGGCAAGGAGCAGCAGCAGACAGACGCAGCAAGTGGGGGCAGCAGTGGAGCTACAGGGGCAGGAGGAGGGGGAAGGGGAGAGGGCTGCTGTGGAGGAGGTGAGGAAGGTGGAGAGGAGGAGGGTGACAGAGAAGAGGACTGTGGAGGTTTGAACTCAGCCGACAGCTCTCAGCGATGTGGGCTGAAACGTAAAAGTGAGGAGCTCGATAACCGAGGGAGCACCATGCAGATTGTGGAAGAACTGTCAATGTTGCCTGCCATGTTGCAAACGACGAATGTGGGGAATGCAGCCGTGACTGCGCCCGCAACAGTGGGGGCTGGAGGGGGTCCCTCCAAACAGGGTGCAGCAGGAGGGACGGGAGGAGGGGATGGCGACTATCAGGTGGTACAGCATGAAGTCCTTTGTTCTATGAAGAATACTTATGAAGTGCTGGATTTCTTGGGACGTGGCACATTCGGCCAGGTTGTAAAGTGTTGGAAAAGGGGCACGGGTGAATTGGTGGCTGTGAAAATCCTGAAGAACCACCCTTCATATGCACGGCAGGGTCAAATTGAAGTCGGCATCCTTGCTCGTCTGAGCGGGGAGAACGCAGAGGAGCACAACCTGGTGCGGGCCTTTGAATGCTTCCAGCACCGCAGTCACACCTGCCTGGTGTTTGAGATGCTTGAGCAGAACCTGTACGATTTCCTGAAGCAGAACAAGTTCAGCCCCCTGTCCCTGAAAGTGATCAGACCTGTGCTGCAGCAGGTGGCTACAGCTCTGAAAAAGCTGAAGAGTATGGGTCTAATTCATGCAGACCTCAAGCCAGAGAACATAATGCTGGTGGACCCAGTGAGGCAACCCTACAAAGTGAAGGTGATCGACTTTGGCTCCGCCAGTCACGTGTCCAAAGCAGTGTGCTCCACTTACCTCCAGTCTCGGTACTATAGGTGAGTAAAAAACGTTTTCAACAAGACAGGTTTGTGTTCACTACATATAAAACTAATTTTGGTCTTTCTTTGTGTCTAGACCACCATGGTCAAGTAAAAAAATGTCCTTCCTCTGGCAAAACAAGGAAATGTCTCCCATACTGCACAACATCCTGCCTAATTAAGACCCACATACCACAAACTCTGAGAAAAAATCTAACCCTGCAGGGTTTACTAGCAAAGTACACAGTCACTTTTGCTGCCTATGGAAGAAAATAGTCTTTTGTGAGATTTAAAAAGAATTATAAAAAATGATTAAAGGATTTTTTGGACGTTTTTGATTTGCATTCAGGACAAAGCTACTTTGGCCTTAGGAGTAGATACAAATATAGAAACTATGAGAGAGAAAAAAAAGACAAATGCAAGACTGACTCTGCTAGATAGTGTGGGCAGTTTGATTAAGTCAAGAAAGCTTGGGAGAGAAATTACAGAATGGCCAAGTGTACTATGACAGGCTCTGGGGTATGACATGGTTATAGATACATCAACACATGTTCATATGAGGAGGATGCCTTTGTTTCTGCTGGTGTTGGATGTGCAGAAGGAATACTGGCAGGAGAGATTACCCTTGGTATTATGTCAGTGCTCTCGTTTGTACAACCAAACAGGCCTCAGATGGTAGAGAGAGTTGAGTAAGAGGTAGGAGTCATCCAGTTCCAGTTTGGTTTGTACCTAAACTTACTTTGCATCGAGATTTTGATATGATATGAATATAGTATGTAAGCCATTTTTCTTTGTCTCCTTAAATGACAATAATATACAGGAGATTTTATTTGCTGGTGTACCAGAACGAATCACCAGAAATATTTTAGTAATTTCTGTACGGCCTGGTACATAGTTGGTACGAGTTGTACTCTAATGATAAGAATCAGTTAATTGATTGTCTGGTATATATATGTGCATTTT
This sequence comes from Scophthalmus maximus, assembly GCF_022379125.1. NCBI lineage: Eukaryota > Metazoa > Chordata > Actinopteri > Pleuronectiformes > Scophthalmidae > Scophthalmus > Scophthalmus maximus. Next base: position 15,019,537 of record NC_061518.1, on the reverse strand, counting down.
TGTCTTCCTGAAGCTTGGGAGAATGCAGCAGGATTTATTCAGGTCAGCGCGATCCATTTCAGTGAAAATCATTTACATGGAATTTGAATATTTACCACTGTCTGCATGTTGAGCCGGTGAAGCAGTTTGGTCCACAGGGAATGAAGAAAAGCCTGATGAAAATTAATTAAAATATGATTTGATGTCAGTCTGTATTTGGATTTACTGCTGTTGTTTTTCCACTAAAGTGAGAAACAACCCTTTCGTTGACCCATAACTTGGTCATAGTTAAATGAAAGCAGTGGAAACATACTTGTCGACCACACTTAATTATTGTATTCTTTATTCATCCCACACATTCGTCTAGCTTCTTTTTGTGTGATTATAGTTGTATGGTTGTAAATGCACTTTGTTTCAGGAAGTTGCTAAAAATAGAGCTGTCGTACTTTGTTCTACTTTTGTGGGGGAGGAAGTTAGCAGTGCAGCTGCTTCAGGTCTTTGTCAGCACTGTCAACCATGAGCTTTGGTGAACAGGAGTTTCTTACAAGTCTAGGATGGTTTTGTATGTTAAAAAAAATAATGCATCAGTAAAACTCTTTTAGTGAGAGCACAGGATAATAAAGCATAATGAGACCTGTCTTGGTATAAATCACTCGCACTACTATCAATTTGATGTGTACCAATGAAAATAGATTTTCAGTTAAGGTTTCACCTCCCATTACTTGCACTCATGCTAACTAGGTTTGTAGTTAAGTACTGGAATCAAGTAGCATATATAGAACTCACCTGGTAGATCTAGTGTTTCGCTGGCTTTTCTCAAAGCCCTGTACCTTTTTGATTTGTCTCTTCTAAGGACAGAAGTTGTATTGTACAACCATGTGTGCCCACAGACGCCAAGAATACGTTTGTCCTCCATTTCTGATTGTCTGTGACATCAGGAGCATCTTCATAGAAAAAAACTGTGCGACACAGTGTCGGTTAAATTTTTTTCAACTTGCACAAATGCAAATCAGCAGATATTTGCGTCTTTGCATTGACTTTGTATGTAATCGTGCTGTCGGAAAATTTCTTCTCACAGACTCAGTCGTAGACTGTAACACGGAAGTGAAGTAAATATCTTGATTTATTTTTGTTGTGATTCTTCTGTCAGGACAAAGATTTGATAAGAAAAACTAGGATTTAACTTTTTGTTGAAATGTTGTCCTAATGTAGTTTGTACCCCCTCACAAACAGGCGAATGCAGAGCATACGGTGAAGGAACAGCGTTGCTGTGGCTGAAAGTGAAGGGATGCTTAAAATAGCTCTTGGGACACTTGCCAGTGGGCTTTGACTTCTATAGATGGTGAAGCACATAGACAGCTAGAATGAAATAGGGACAGCTTGAAATACTAGAGAGCTCACACTTGTTCAAGGTGAACTAGCTCGAACGTCAGCCGTTTTGATTTTCACATGTGCACTTGGTTATGTTTGTTGGCCGGTAATCTTCAGTGGCAGGCCACTCAAATTCATACACTTGGCCAGTGGCCACCCTTAATCTTCCACCAATATTTGCACAGTCAGCGAAGCTTGAACTCTCTCAGCTCAATAAGAGCTCCAACTTGAAAGTGAAACCTTAATTTTTAATTTATTAAACTTCTGGTTTAGTATTTTATCATTTTGCAAATGTTAAAGTGTCAGTTTTCATATCGGTGCACGTCAACTCTTCTCATCCTATTATTGATTACTGACGCACCAGCAGGAAGAAATGTCATTCTCTGCCAGGATTAATCCTTAAAATCATGCATGTGTGGATCAAAGAGCGCTGCACACGGCTCTACATTGAAGCAACGGCACAAACACAAAGTTGGACATCTTTAATGTTCAAGAAAAGTGTTGAAAAAAATCCAGATTGTTATGAAACTGTGGCGGGACAAATTAGACTATGGCAGACTGCCCTGGTCTTTGTAATTAAAGGGGAAACACTGCCATATGAGTTATTTGTGTTCCTGTCCAACAATTCAGCTCGGACAGAATTTTAATGTCTACTCCAGATTGTCCAAGTGGACCAGTATAGCATATTCAACTGTGTTTGCCTTCTCCTGTCCACAAATGTAATATATGGACTAAGACTACGGGATTAACTTTCCCCTGAAAAGTAGGGCTGGCATTTTTACAGAACGAGCAAGTAATCCACCAGCAAGCGTTTGTGTCATTTTCTGTGTGTACTATGGGAACTTGTGGGCACACGAGCACCTCCCCTGTTATGAACTTCTCTGGGTTAATGGGTAATGCAATCTGTTAGCAAGCACCTAAATTATGCATACAGGTGTTTTAAAATTGTACAGTTTTTGCATCATGTATTTTATTAACAAGACCTGAATATTTGGTGTTCAGTCATTTGGTCTGCATTGATTTTATGTCTGAAGGTCTTGAACAGTTTTTATACTTCATGTTATATATGAAACAGAATCAGCTCCCTTAAATTTTACAACAATATCTCAAACGTGTGCTCACATGTGAAAGGCTCACTTGGCTCCAGTCCAACTGATTTGGTATCAGTTGGTGTCATGCACATCACGAGAACTCTCTCTGCACAGCTTCATATTTTCAGCAACAAATTGTTTCGCTGGTGTCCTGCAGATGGTCAAATTGTTTTCATACAATATTGTGTCTTTACTGGTATGAATAACAAAAGCTGCTGCATTTATCAGAGCAGTTAAGGAATCTCTTCATGATAGAGCTTGTTGACTACTTTCCTGCAAAGCTGCAAATTACATTATATCAAATGGGTTTCACTCAGCGAGTACTTGACTGCTGGCTTTTTTGTTTATTATCATAAATGTGGTATAATTGTTCACAGTTGGCAGCTGCAGTTCAGTGACCTAGTGTGCTGTGATGTGCCTGCTACACGATAAATGAAGCCTATCTCACTTGCCTGTCTCAGTTGGTACCTGAACAAGCAGTTCAAGCACAGTGGAGAAAATGAAAAGTGTAGAAAATGCTTCAAATCAAAGATCAGCTCTGTGTTCCAGAAAGTGTTTGAGTCATTGTAGTTTATTTTTGACATATTCATGTCTTTGGATTTTACCTGAACTGGGAAAAAAAGGTTTTCTTTTAAATTCTGGCTCTGTGTCAACACGTGTGAGTGTTTGACATTTGTGAAACGTGTCTAAAGCCTTGTATGGTTAATCTGAGGTGTAGGCCGATCAGAGTGCAAGTGCTGCCTATGCAACACCGCCTTTGTGTTCCACTGAATAATGCAGAATGCTCTGCGAGTGTGAGGAATTACATTTCCTGGAACAGACGTGCAGAAAGGCTCCAGTTCTCTACCACAGTGTCAGTGTGTTGTCAGTTTGTCTCTCTGACTGAGCTTACAACAACTGCAGTAGAGCCCAACTGGGTTTATTCACCAGGAAAAGCTTACTTTGTACTTCTGCGTCGGGTTGAGGCAGAGCCCACACCGTAGCTTACGCAAATGACCTACGCTATTGTGAGCATTGATATTTGCGTGCTGGTGTCTGTGTTGCTCTGCAATAACACAAAATGCGACAATGACGACTGATACTGAGTAAACCATGTTGTTTGCAAAGTTTGAGTTTCAAGTTTGTACGTTGTACAAGAGTTTTGTGTGCTTGTCTGGACAAGACATTATATCAAGCAGACCAATTAAAGTTGTCACTATTTGCATTCCCCTGACGTGCAGTTGCATTTCTAGGGAGGTGCAAATCATGCTATGGCATAGGGTACACAGGGCGTCGATTAACCGCAGAAGTATGAATTGGCCTTAAATCTACAATGTCAATGAATAAATGTGCATTGCTATTGTCATCGTCATTGCATGACAATGGCAATTGATAAAGTGTAGCCACTCTCTATTTACTGTTCTTTATGTGAGCTGGTTTGATGTCACAACACACGTGGTTCCTCCCTGTAAAGACAAAAGGGAGGTTCAGAGGATTATTTCTGTGTGATAATGGCCATGGAATAAGAAATGGAGAGAGATAATTTCTTTGCTCTACCACTGCCCGTCCCGCAAGTAATAGAATTTATGCACTGCATTTATTTTTCAGGTGAGATAAAAATAAGATGAAAGTGGTTAAAAAAAACACTGGAGACCTGCAGAACAAAGGAACACTGACATTTGTTATCTTATCCACAGGCAGAGAAGAATATTAATATGAACTGAGTACAATATGGAGATGTGTGGGGTATATTTATCCAAGCCTTATCTTACAATAGCCATTACACTAGCCTAGCAATGCCCTGATATTAAATGTCACGAAAGAGGTCATAATTTATCTTAAAATTTTTGAGGAGTTTCCCTGAACCTCAACCAGCAGACTTGGATTCTGGCCATTCGTCGTCTTTAAATCGGCTCCGCTAATTGACTTGTGCCTCGGCCTCTTAAGGTGTGAGAGGCAAAAACAAGCGGGAAGGAGAGAAGCGATGGAAAGAAGAAGGGAGGCAACAGTTTCGGTCAAAGCAACAAACTGTTGAACTTGTTGACCAGGGACAGGCTTTCATTGGTCAGAGCCAATCCACAAAGGAGCAGTAAAATGTAGTGGAAGTTTCAGGCCGTAAGGAGGAAAAAAAGGCAACCAAATCTTATCACCGCTTCTGCACATTTGGGTTTTATTTTAAGATTGTTGCTGAAAGTCATCCGTGCAGTTTTAGCGAGTTATACTTGGCACAATGGTGTATCCGTGCTGGATCTGCTGTTACTGCTGTGCTCAGCGTTCTGCATCAGCCAGTGCGGAGTCTGTTATTCCCAGTCAGACCTTGCTCTGTAGTGCACTCATCAAAATGTTAAACCATCTGGGCCTAAATATATAATCTTGTAAGTTATTTTTTACAGCTCCTGCTTATTTATTTAACTATTTTCAACTTAATGAATATCTTTTAAATTCTATGGTATGCAGTAATAGAAAAGTTGAACCTCTAGACGTGAGCAGCAAACTGAATGTTTTGAAGAAAAAAAAAGTGTCTGACAATGCTGCTAGCAGGCAAAGAAAGCTCTTTGAAGAAGTGTCATTTTCCCCCCTCTGCTGCCTCAGAGCGTGTTTTTCAACAATAACAGACAAGGCTCTATAGAAACATTTGAACACTGTGATATTGTAGACAACTCATGTCTCATAACCGTTCATTTCGTTCATCGCCTCGTATAGAACATAGTAGTATCAGTCACTCACCAGACCTGATGTGCAGCTTGTTCAGCTTTCATATCGCAGCACAGTAAAGAATTAGAAGCAGACTGATGCATTTAATGGACGGTAAACATATTGATGTTACATCTCAATTGATGTTGATACCACTTAGACGTCATACATTTTCTGAGAGAAGTCCATAGCAAACCTGATGCTTCGCATGCCAAGCAAACATCCACCATGTTCATAAATTAATCTATCTCATCAGAAATGCAGTATAATATATTTTTTTCTATCTTCAATCAAGCAGTCATATACAGTATGTACCGATTGCCATTACTTTTGATGTACCTATCTGTTTCTGCTGGAGGTCCTGCACGTGTCATTGTGAACAGTCATTCCCCTAGCATTCAGTGGCCCCCTCAGCTTATACGTCATTTCCTCGGGATGGAAAATAGATTTGGTTTCACAGGAGGGCGGTGAGGCTTAAGTTGCGTTGATTAGGACAGAGCTGTGCAACTATGGCAACCACACAACCCCCTCACCCCTCAAACCAAAGGAGAGAGACCTGCTGTCTTCTGTTTGCTTTCTGCATTTCAGTGTGTGATTGTACATGTTGCACTGCTACTGTGCATTTAGCAGGGAAAGGTAAGGACAAAAGCATCTAAAGAAAAGAACATAACATGCCTCTTATGTGCCCTGAAGCACTTTGCATAGCAGCGCCAACCATATGATGCCTTATAGTGCTGCTCATAGTACTAACCAGTCTTACAGTGTGTGTATATATATACATACATACAGACGTGTTGATGTGTGGCTTCACTCTCTCTCCTCACTTCTCAAGGGAAACCTGTGCCTTATAAATAGGACATGTCTGTGAGGCTGAAATGGTTAGCATAACTGCCTGGCTGGTTCTCTGCCGCTATGTTGCCTTCTGCTCCAGCTGTTGGGTGCATTTGTTTTGACCATGTGATAAAATGGTCTAAAACTTATTTTAGCAGGTCTCAGCCTCGCTGTTGCTATCCATATGTAGCTTCGGCGCCTTATGGCTCCAAAGACGTCATGGAGGAGTTGTCCGATGGATCCCTTTACATACATCAAGCGTGAAGGGGCAGGGTTGCCTCAGTTAGTATGTAACCTAAATAGTTTTGTTGAGGGAGGATATATCTTGTATGCTGAATAGAAGTGAAGAGTATCTCCAAAGTTCAAGACTCTCTAATGTAATTTTATGGCGGATATCTTGTGACCAGTGCAGTGATCTATGTAGGCAATGAGGATATGACTACTATTGAAATAATGATCACAGCATGACCTCAATATATTTATAGTAATGGAATTTTATAACTATAGACTATAGACGTGAAATGTGACATTGGATACCATTTTTACCCTTCCAGATACCCATTCCAATGCATTAACCCCCCCCCCCCCCCCCCACAATAGATAACATATTTTAACAGCTGTATGCTAATAAAACTGTATGGAAGTGATGATTGCTATCATTGTTTTTCAAAGGGTTCAAGCTAAATCAGGCCACGCAACAGATACTTTCTGTGAATGGATGCCATAGAACTTATTTTATTATGCAGTTTGACACAAATAAATCAATCTAGGAATAAACAATAATTACTTCATTTAAATAGCTGTTAAAGTGCAGCCGCAGCTTTTAAAAATAATAATACCTTTAGTCTGTATCTTTCACAGTAACTGTATAAAACAACAATTCGCTGTTAAAAGTGTTATTGCTTTTCACGCTGATCTGATTGCTTATGGAGAAAAATGTCTCAAGAGTGACAGTGTTCTCACCCCACCCAAACCAACTTCTGGATACTTCATGCGGTCAGTGCACTGTCGACATTTATAGGCTGTTGTGTCCTTAACACGGAGTTCTTGACAGTCATGTCAGGCTAACATGTCTTACCTTTATTAGAGCTGACAAGCTTGCGTCACCACTAGCCATCCCTTTGACATGGTATTACAGTGCTATTATAGAGTCGCTCAAAGTAACACTGAGCCAGCACGTAGGTGGAGAAATGGTGACTGTGCTTCTTGTTCCTCACTGGCCTAGAGCAGATACAACAGCCCGTCAAAGCTCTGATCCCGGCCTGGCTGACCTGCTAACCCACTGGATCAGCCTGCTGATGCTTGGCGGCTCTAGCACATGCAAAACACTGGCTTACAAGTCACTTGGCAATGTGACACATTGCACAATCCCATCAGATTGGTCATCATCAGGAATCTTATGACATATACTAATAATGGACATTTCTTTGCTCCAGACATCAGCAAACAAAGCCAAAAAAACTGTTCATCCATCAGTAGTGAAATTGTTGTTGATGCAATAATTGTGTGTCCAGCTATTGATGACATATGTTTGTGTAACTCTTGCTTTTGAATGTAAAAAATTTGAAATCTGCAACCCACAAAGTTGGTTTTCTTTTAAATGTTTACCTGTTGGTTGCTAAAGATTGCAAAGTTTTTTATCATGTAACAAATCACTTAATATTTTCATCTTTGTTCTGAGAAATTCTTAGTGTTTTAATCTGTTTTTGTCTGTTCCACAGGGCTCCAGAGATTATTTTGGGATTGCCGTTTTGTGAAGCCATAGACACATGGTCCCTTGGCTGTGTGATAGCTGAACTTTTTCTGGGCTGGCCCCTTTACCCTGGGGCCCTGGAGTATGACCAGGTAAATGACAATCTTCTCACCACTCACTCTTTAGCTGCTCTTGGCTCATCGTTGATGGAGTTCCTGCTTCTCCACCCCCCTTGTGTGCAGTCTATCCTGTGAAGTCTTAATTGAACTCATCCCAGTGTCTCCTAGTTCTTCTTTCACCTTCCATGAATCAGTCTACCCTCTATGCACCATCTCTACATGAAAACAGATTTATTTTTTCTGGCGCTCCATTTTACAGTGGGCCTTCTCTCTATTTAGAAATTTTACCTGCTCTACCGCCTCTTCTCTTATAAGTCATCCCCCTACCATTTCCCTCCCACCTATGCTTACATTGTCCAGGTGGCTGCCAAGGCAGTGTTACACCCTCTGTTTCCACCCAGTCAGTTAATCCTCAGGTCACTTCTGTCCCTCTTTTCTTCTATATTTTTCTCCTTTTTTCCATTACACCGTATTCTTTCCAATCACAGCAACCCACAGAGGAGAGGGTTCAGGTTGTGTTTGTTTTTGAGTTTGCATTTCAATCCAGCTTTCTATTACTGGCTTGCTTTCAGGTTACTGACTCACACACGGCTCCTGCTGTTCCACTGTTCGAGCAGGATTTGTCATTCATGTCTACTTCAGTTTCTACCTACCAAAAGGAGTGTCGCAAAAAGTCAGTTGGAAAGAGAAGCAGACAAAGGATTAAGAAGGCAGGAGGGACATTCACCAGCAGAGTTTAGTCCAGATGGCTTGAAGCTCAGACAAGAATGCAACATCATCAGTGTGTACAGTTGGAAAAAATTGTTATTGTATATTAACCTGTGTAAGATCATGGCCTAACGCGTTCTTAAGGGTAGTGACAGGTTTTCCGCACGGGGATAGCATGGATAAAGGGAGAGGAAACTTTTGAGGTTAAGGGAAAAAAAGAAAACTCTGCGTAATTAAATGCAGATTGTTTGAATGAATAAGAGACATGGATCCCAAATTATTTACAGTGACAAATAAGTGCTGTATTTACCGGTTCCTTGGTGACATACTGTCCCTACACAGAGGGTTGTATCACCCGTCGTCTGTGCCAGTGAGCAGAAAGGCACGTTCTGGTGACTGATGGTATGTCTATGAAGAGCTGCTGGGTGCCTTTCCCTCCCAGTGGAGCCCGCACAGTGTCTCCCCAGGACTAGACTGATCTGGGCTTATGTTGAGTGGCTTTTCCCTGCCCCAGAGCCCTATCTGCTCAAAGCCTGCCAAAGGAGCCTCAGTCTGATCCTGCTCTGTCCTATGCAGTACACTACATTACAGCACTCAGCCCCACTGCACTCATACCAAAGTATTTTTATGGTCTGGGGGAATCATTTTTCATTCTCACCAGGACCGTCACAGGAGAGATAACTCAACACCTCCGAAAGAGATTTGACTTGTGTGCTGCAGCACCAGTCTTAATATGATAAATCTGTTTTTGCAGGAGCCAGTCAGCATGTCGCAAAGCGGCTTTAAAGAGATCTGGGGGGAGCCTCCTCAATTTAGTAAGGGACTGCTTGGACCGTATGGGATGACGAGGGGGGATGGGATAAAGTTTGCATAGACAGGCAGTCTGGAAAATCAATGAAATAAAAAACGATGAGTGTTGAGACTAATGCATTCTCTGGAATATAAGTGTATTTATCAGATAACAATCACAGCCTACTGTATGTAAACAGGTGACTGAATTTAAATCCAAATACAGTGTAAACACTGGCAGTGGGTGGTGGCAGAGTTTGTGAATCATTCATGGAGAAAAATCAAGAGTGAAAAAGCTTGAAAGTTTTAATCTTGTTGGATCTTGCACATATCGTGGTACTGTCTGTTATTGTCTGTTGATTAAAATACCTGCAGTGAAATTTCAAGCTCTCTATGTTCCCTGGGATGACTGAACCAGGAGCACATCCTGGGGGGTATCCCTGTTGTGGCCCCCATGGCTTGACAAATTGACTAAATCTCGATGATTTTTGAGAGGCGTTCTTATGTGACTGAACTCTGGGAAACACTGTTTCTTTGTCAAGCTTGTTCACTCAAACAAAGGTTGTCCATTTGGTCAGTGAATAGGAAAACCAGCCAGTGCAGCAGTGTAGCCCTCATGAAAAAACACCACTGTCATTTTGGTTCCTGGTGGTTTCTGGCGACTTTCTTCTCATAATGAAGGAAAGTACTTTGCCTACATAGTCAAAGTTCTTTCAAATAAGTCATCATCATCAGTCATTCAGAAGAACAGATTAGCATTAAGAACACAAAGTCATACTTGTCTGCCCATCTACCCTCACCCACAGTTCTGTTGGGTACAAAACTTCAACAAGGAAGCATGTACACTTAATCATATCTAAAATAAATGGCCAATTTAACTATGTCAGTAAACAGCTAGGCAGCTAGCTGCTGGTGTGAGGTGTCATCCGGGGGCCACAGGGTAATCTGGTGGAGCTGACTGAGCTCCTGCCACCCCCCTCCCGTCCCCTTTTCTTCTTCTTATCTTTCTGCATGGGGTCTTGTTCCATCGCGCACAGCATATTGTATTTATAACTCTGCTCAGCTCTTGCTCTGCCCTCGCCTTACCTCATCCCCCAGTAACTTCATCTTTTACTTCACTTGCACAGCAGGAGGTTGCCCACCTCTTTGATATGACAATCTTAGAATTCAGCCAACATCGTTATGAGCCGCTACAATTAGCCCGGGAGCGATAGTCATGGGAATGTCTTTACTCCCCATATTTTATTTTTACGCCCTCTTTACACTATATGCCTCTTGTTTTTTCAGCACTGCCATGAAATAAAGACTGCCCTTGCTTCCTGTCTGCTCTGAAGCAGGCCCAGACCCGCTAGATGGTTGTTTTGGGAAGTGATCTTACTGGTTTCCCAGATTTCTGCAGCGACACGCCTTCTAGGAACAATAAGGGTTCTCCCATCACAAGACTTTTCCCACTCACACACTGATCTTTTATTTTTGTTTGCCTGTTGCTGTTTATATGACGTTGCTGAATTACTGTACAACTATATAATGGACATGAAGAATGCACTTTCAGGGTAAAGTTTGGAAGTGACACTCTTAGTAATGCTTTTCTCTATTTTATGAATAGTATTGAATTGCATGTAAGACAGAATATGAGAGAGTCTTTGGTTGCATAGGGATAATGTGTAAAGGAAAGAGAAGAATTTGATATAGATAAATAATATTTGAAATGATAAATAAGTCGCAATTATCAGTATCATGGTGGACACTTCATATAAATGAAGGGTAGAGGGGATACTTGTCTGCCTGCTTTACATCTATATTTGTGAATTTAAAACAGACTGGGGAGAGATGGAGTAGAGTATAATACTGATAATCTGTTATCTACTACATTTGAATATGAGAAGTTACTGTTCTGCCAGTGAGCAGCTCTCTTCTCTCTCTTCGCCTCGTAGCAGTGCTGAATCTCTAATGGTTGTTGTCTTTTACACTTTGGTGTGATTGACGTCAGCGAGGCTTCTCACTGGTCTCCTCTCATGAACCTGTGTGTGACATTCTTGCCCCACAGCGGCTGACTGACAAGCATCATTACCAAGCAAAGCACTTGGCATTGAGGCCATACGATTATTGTTATCAGAGGTTTCATGAAGAGACCCTGACGCCCTCTCAGAGAACATAAACACAGGCTACACTCAGCTCAAGGTCTTGGGTCCAGCCGTTTGTCAGGAATGTGACATCTTTTAGGTCTCTTGGACAGTTCCCACTATGTGCACATTCAAGCACATTCGCACTGAGTAACTTGAGCTCTGAGGGACCGGATGGAGTGACGTCCCTGTAAATTCATCATCAGTGCACAAAATAAAGTGCTGCTTTCATGGAGAAATTACCAGTAACAGTGGGGGGAAGAAAGTAGCATTTTGAAATAAAAAAAAAGTGTTGATCATTTAGTATAAAGTGGTGATACAGATCTTTTTTATTACTCCTTAAACCAGAGAGATTTGCCTATTTCTATTGTCACAAGATGTATTTCTTCTCTTGCTCATGTTCTCTTTTATTCCTCCCTTCTCTCCTTGTGTCAAACAGATTCGCTACATCTCTCAGACACAAGGTTTGCCAGGAGAGCATTTATTGAATGTGGGAACAAAGACGGCGCGGTTCTTTTGCAGAGAGTCTGAGTCACCTTATGCAGCATGGAGACTAAAGGTGAGCAGTATTTACACACCTGAAAAAAATCTAAACCACACCAAATTCAACATCGCACTCTCTTGGGCCCTTAATGATACACATACCAAGTGTGAAGCTGAAAAGATGGAATGGTTCTTGAGATATGCGACGGACAGACGGACAGACTTTGCTTTATTGTAAGATGTATGAGGGCTCTGCTGGTGGGAGTGGGTTGCTTCATGTTCTAATGGGACCGTCAAATTATGAGTGAAGTCCAGTTGAAGGAACACGCTTGCATGTATGTGATTGGCTAACGCAACGCCTTGTCTGAGGACATCATGTCCTTTTCTCATTAGTGTTTACAAGCTGAGGCCTCTGACGTGAACCATTTTATAAGAACAAACTGTTATACTCACAGCATTACTGCTCATGGCAACCACCTAACTGAATTAAAATCTTGTGCCCTCACTAAATTGTTAATTTTTCTGCAGTCCACAGATGAGCACGAGACGGAGACGGGAATGAAGTCAAAGGAAGCAAGAAAGTACATCTTCAGCTGTTTGGATGACATAGCGCACGTACGTTTTGCTGCTCGGACCACCATGTACTGTACATGAGTTCAGAGGAAGTTCAACATGACATGTTTAGAGAATGCAGGTCTTTACCAGAGGAAGTATGTACGAACAAAAGAGAGCAAACTCTTCTAATTACTAGGAAAGAAAAGAATGTCTGTAAGCACAACTTATCGTCAGTAATATGCTAAACTTAAATTTAAAAAATGAATGTTCAGGTTTCACATTCTCTGTAGAAACAGACCACAGGTGGAAATTCCCCAGGCAGCTGTCAATGCTTATTCTGCTCTGTACTTTTGAAGTTAGAGTTTCTTGTGAATTCAATATTCATGATGAGCAATGGTTAATCATTCTTAGGAAATTGGTATCATAATAATCCTTTCATAACCTGCATACTCTATTGTAACATGTCTCCTTTGACAATATTTTTTATATCTTGTCTATTAGCTGTTACTCTGTCTAATCTTTGCAGGGTTTTAACAGAAACACGTTTGTCTTCCAGGTGAACTTGGTGATGAATCTGGAAGGTAGTGACTTGCTAGCAGAGAAAGCAGACCGCCGGGAGTTTGTGGGCCTGCTGAAGAAGATGCTGTTGATTGATGCTGAGGAGAGGATCGCCCCCACCGAAGCTCTCAGCCACCCCTTTGTGACAATGCAACACCTGCTCGATTTTCCCCACAGCAACCAGTGAGTCCGCTTTGCCTCAGATATTGAGACACATTGTCATTCTGACCTTCCTACATACAGCTTGAACTCTCCATGTGTCTCTTCTGCCCACAGTGTTAAGTCGTGTTTCCACATCATGGATGTTTGCTGGACTCGTCCCAGTGCATATGAGGCGGCCAACAGAAGTAAAGGTCCTTTTGTCAGACCTGTGAACACAACTGCTGCCGCCTCAGTCAACCATCCCTTCAGCAAGATGAGCGGCGTCCACGCTCAAGTAAGTCATTCAGGATGTGTTCGCATCATCATTTGCCATTTCCGTCAATGTGCAGTTGGAGTTCTATTACATTTACTTAACAGTATTCCTTAGATCAGGGATTTAAACAATTTAGAAAAAAAGGAATCAATCAATTAACAAAAAAATATGTTGTAGATAAATTATGTTGTTCACACACATATATATATATATATATATATATATATATATATATATATATATATATATATATATATACACACACACACACACACATACACACATACATACATACATAATTTTTTTCCATTTTGATGGAGATATCCCAGATCTGAGTAGGTTTGGTTCTGTGAAGACTGGTCATGTAGACAATTTCCTCACCTTTATTGCTTTAGTGTATGCTGTCGTGCCTGTCTTATTGCGTCTTAGCACTGCTGTCATGGCAACAAAATCACGTCATGTTTCTGAGGTCATGGCAACGGTGCTTATATCAGTGTTGTTGCTGAGGAGAAAGACGGCGATGACCCTTATTTCTGGATTAGATCTATTCAAGACGTCCATTCAAAAACCATTTTACTGAGGATGAAAACATGACCATGTGTGACTGATTACTTGCTAAACAAATGAACAGTGATGATGACATATGTATTTCAGCAGTACAAATTTGGGGAAAATGTCAGAAGTCTCTTTCATTCCTAATCAGAAATCAGAAATCCCATGAAAGAGCACATGCCTCGCACAATAAAATGGCTATAATTCATTTTCCATTGAGTTGTACAGTAAACAATAACTCTTCCTTGTCACGAGGGTTTTACTGGAAAGTATTTCAGCTTTTTTTATGTTATCCTTTGAAAGACTGCTTTGTGTTTACTATCATGTGTTATGGGGTCTGAGTTACATGCAGGAGCCGTAGCAGAACAATATAGGTCTAGTTCTCCTTATTCAATAAATGTGATTATAGCAAGGCACGAGAGCAGTTTGAGTGGTGAAGCAGAGGCACATGCTCGACTGTTCATTGTTTGTGCCTCAGGCCTGTCTCAAAGAGTGAGTTGAACATTGTTAGACAACCTCTTAGTGATCCATCCTTTTGAAAATAATCAAACCACAGTGAGTCTGTATGAATTTGTCCCATAAAGACGGTTACAGCCCAAGAGCTGCCAGTCAATTTATGTCTTTGTCCTTTTTAAAAAGGTATCACATTATTTGCAATATCATCAGTGATGGAGTTGATTAGTAAGGTAGTGGGTCTTGAGTATGTTTCCATTCTCCTTGATGGTCTTCTGGAGTAGACTAGCCTAGTGTTATGGATAACAATGGTGGTGTACCCCTGCTGAGAGACAGGGGTTAGGTCTCAAATTAAATGACTAACCCACTAATCTCTCAGTACAAGGTCTGTTCTTGGACTTTGTGGGCAAAAAAACTGCGGTTGACATAAATGTCGCCATCTACTGGCGCTTTAATGTCACTGTTGATAATTTGAATAACCCCGAAAAGTCCACCCTACTGTCTTTTTCCTGTTTTTAGGGGTTAGCCCCATCCGCCCCCTCAGTGATGCACCCTGGGATAACACTGCAAACAGGAAGTGGTCAGTTTGGATGTAACGATTCATTTCAGCAGGCACTCATTCTGTGTCCCCCATCCATTCAAGGTACGGTGTGTTGTACTCATTTTCACTGGTTTACTCATTTTGGAGGTTGGACTGAATATCTTGAAGTCAGATGTTTTCCTGTCCATTGTCCCTGAAGGAATCCCCACCAACACAGCTAAACCAGCAGGCTACTCTGTGCGGATGGAGACTTCTGTGCCTCTGGTCACTCAAGCACCCCCCATCCAGCCCATACAAATCAGACCCGGTGTCATCACACAGGTAAGGGTTGAGTAAGGATAAGGATGGTGGCAGTATAGACCAAAGAATATAATGATTTATAAAAGATAAAGACCCTGATTTGTGTGCGTGTGTTTGCGCATGCTAAGAAAGTTAAAATATGAGATCTACAGTCAGTGATTTGCTTCTCTCCACTCCCATCAGGCCTGGTCTAATCGTGCACAGCAGATCTTGGTGCCCACTTGGCAGCAGGTGACATCAGTGCCCCCACCACCAACCACCTTGGCATCCGACACTGTGGCGGGCTCACAGAGACTGGGTGACTGGGGGTAAGCAATTTGTTAATCTGTTTGACAGGGGGTTAGAGCACAATAACCTATTGATGCATTGTCTGCATCCTGTCCTGATGTGTCTTTGAAGGTTAATAATATAGTATTTTATAAAACACTTTATTAGCTCAAGGTCTTTATTACCTTTTCTCTGACCACCCTGGGGAAGGGCTGCACTGCTCTGATACAGCATGCAGCTCGCTTGCTCCCCTGAATGTTAATGATCGATGACTCATACGTGTCCTTTGGGACCAGTGACTGACAACGTTTTGTCAGTAACGGTGTTAAAGCCTTTTTTGGCTCAATTTGCAATGTTCTGTTTTCTTAATGCAGGAAAGTGCGTCCCCATGGCAACCATTACAGCTCCATGATCGCACACCCTCAGCCATTCTTAACCAACCAAATGACCATGTCCACCCACCAGCCAATCAACATAGGCATCGCACATGTGGTGTGGCCGCAGCCGACTGCCAACAAGAGAGCTAGGCCTTGTGTGAACAGGTATGACACATGGGTTTGGCCACCTGCAATTAACACACGCGCTAAATGTGTTTACCCTTTCTGAATGTGATACATTTTCTTCCACAGGGGCAGCAACTTCTCCCAAAACACGAACATCCAAAATTTAGCATGCCAGTCCCCAAAGATGGCTGATACAGCAAAGAATGTGGTGGAGGTCGCGGAGGAGAAAGCCAGGTGCCCAGAGGAAGGGCACGCTGTCAGACAGGAGCAAGGAACAGAGCAGGTGGACGAGGATGATGAGAACTGCTGCAAAGTGGAGCCAGACTGTGAGGAGCTTTCAGTGTCACAGGAGCAGCGGCAGGCCATGGTGATCTCTGACCTGGCCAGCCCAACTGTTAGTGTCATCAGTATCAGCAGTGATGAGGAGGAGAGCACACAAAGACACTCGGTGGGCGAGTGAGTACCAACGTTCCTTTGAACTATATGTTTGTCTTGGTTCTGCAGTACACAGTGTCTTATTGGTTGCTTTTGTTCCTCGTCTTCCTGTGTGCAGATGTAAGGGCAGTGCAGATTGTGAGGCGTGTCAGAGCACTGTCAGTATGGAGAGAGTGTGCTCCCTCAGCAGTCCAGACAGCACGCTCAGCACCAGCTCTTCAGCCTCAGCCCAGTCCAGCGCGTCACCTTGCAAACACCCCAACAGGTAGGGATAATGCTCATTCTTGACATGCTTTTAAAAAATTTTTTTGCTTGCTTCTACCTTTGCTACACCACATACAAAAGAGGACCCCCCCCCCCCCCCCCCCCCCCACTGGTTTCCCTCTTGCAGTATGTCAGACGACGAACAGGAGAGCGGTTGTGACATAGTGGACAGCTCGCCTGCCTCAGACTCCTCCGGCCATGATAATAGTCCTTTCACTGAGCGACGCTACATTGCCGACAGCATCCAGAACGGCGAGCCGCGTGTTGCGTGTGTTGCCCCGGAGACCGAGCCCGGCAGGCCAACAGTTCGTACGGTCGTGGTGCCTCCAATGAG